>NW_009198394.1:9873-34973 GCF_000690835.1 Fulmarus glacialis | reverse complement strand
GTCGGGCTGGTCCGCAGCCCGGAGCGAGCCCCCCGAGAGGGGCGAGGGTGGGGTGCAGGCTGAGCGGGGAGCCCCCGGGCACCCCCGTCCCTTTCTGCAGGTATAGTTAGCTGGTTGTTGCCGGTGCTTTGTGGGCTGGAAGTTTTCCTAGGGTTTGGAGATGGGGTGTGCGGTAGGGGTCTCAGCTGTGAGGGGGCTCTGCAAGGCCAAATTCCTCCCCGCTATCAGGAGCCTGGGGCGGGGGCATGAGCAGGGTCGAGGCTGGGGCTGGTGAGGGTAGCAGCAGGCACAGGAGTGGGAAGAGAGACTTTTCCCACACTAGACATTAGCTAGATTTCTGCATCAGCTGTAGTATAGTGCCTGGGGTTTGCCTGTCTGAAGTTATTTTCCCTCTCAAATGTGATGTTACTTACCTTTCATTCATGCTCATCCCAAATACACATCGATTACAGCGGGGATGTAGGATTAGAGAGACAACAGGGAGATTCATTTAGCACGGTCTGTGTCTCTGAGCTGATTCCTCATGTCTTGCCAAACAAATATCAATGAAATAATGGAGGAAATGCACAGGATGAGGTTTTGTCCTCATTTCTAGGGGCAGGAATCAGCAAGGACTTCAAAATGAGCATAGAGGTGTGAGTGAGAGGGTCCTCATAGAGGCTGCGGGGAAGGCCCGGCTCCCAGCGGAGCAGTGGCAAGGAGGGGAAAGTGGCCCAGTTCTACCAAACTGGACCCAGCAGCCTTGTAGGTATTTATATCCCTTCTTTCTGTGGTATTTCTATCCTTCGCGGTCTTCACAATTTGTCCTCCCTCCCTCTGCCTGCGATGCGGGACACTGCCCTCGCTTTACAGGTGCAGCACTAGTACTCAGCCAGCCTCATGTCTCCTCCTCCCAGCTGGCTGGATGCACATCAGCCAAAAAGTCACGAGTCTCTGCTGCACAGTCCTGCCAATTAGGGTGCATTTAGCAGGCTCAGCGCCGTGCTGACATAGCCACATAGCTTTGGGACCCAAGTTGGCTTGCGCCTGCCTGGTTTGGGAAGGGGGAGTACGACTGTCGGACGGTATAGACCCGTCCTAGGTGATGTAAAGCTGCACAGAAAGACTCAGCAGAGCGGAGCTCTGACCCCAGGTCTCCAGAGGAAACACGGTCAATTCTCAGACCGCTAAATAATCTCTCCAGAATAACAGAAGGGAAAAAAATGTGCACCATGAGGTCTGACAGAAGGTAGCATCTTTAAAATTAGCATTTTTTAATATATTGATCTTTTGTTCAGGAAAATCAGTAGGGGGAGAACTGGCAAGATGCTTGCTTGTCATATAGTCACAGCATATTGCGTCTTTTCAGTAAATCAGATGATTTTTAATATTCAAGTGTAACAGGAGAGAGCTAATAAAGGTGCGTAGTGTTAGCATTAAAACGGAGCTATAATCCAATAAAAATTTCTGTGCTCTTCAAAAAGAAGCTCAAACTTGCACTTGAAAAGTTCTAGTTTAGACACTTTTCTTACCACGACTTCCGGCACCTGATGATGCCTTATTGTTATCGAGATGTTATTTTTTGTCTCAGGCTCGGTGGTGGTTGCCTCGAAAGGCATGATGTGTTTGTGTTGCCGCTGTCTCGTACCCTGCGTGGGTGCCCTAGATCCTGGCAGTCTCAGTGAAGTCTCTCTGTCTCTCTCTCTCTTCTGCACCAGAGCTGGAATTTGACAGTCTCTGGTGGCCCAGTTCAGGGAGCTAAACCCGCAGGAAACTATTTCTGTTTTCTCTATTGCCCGTTTCTGGCCGGTTTGTTTCCCTGCACTGCCTCGCTGCCCAGCTGTGTGAGCACCAATGCATGGGCGTAGCACGGGAGGACAGGCAGCCTGACAAGGTGGTCCTAGAACTCATACATCCAAAAACTACAAAACTGATCACAAGAAGTCCTTCTTTTGAAGGCAAATGATTATATATACTCTCTATTGCAAGCAGCCAGTAAGTTATGTTTTGTATAAACAGAAATTCCAAATAGTTCCAGGTTGTATCAACTTAGACAAGTGTGGCTGGAAATTTTAAAGTCGTTTTTGTTCCTGTTGGATGCTGAGGTCTCACCACTGAGTGTTTCTAAATTCTGTCCATGCGTTTAATGACACCAAGGATGTTTATTGGCATAGTTCACTCTGAAATACTGTTTTGAATGTAGAGTTCAAAAATTTAGAACAGAAATGTGAAGAAAGGTGACCAATGGTTCTCGTGCTACAGCTTGTTTCTCAGCCTGTTCACCACTCATCATTTCAGCACCTGCTGAAATGACATTTCATCCTTTTGCAAATATTTAACAGGAAGAAGTATTTGGGGAAAGTGTAAAGTGCCTCAAGTATATGTAATCAAGAAATGTGTTAGGAATAATACAAAAACAATGCTCCAAAATAATAGAAACCACTGAAAGGAGGGGCGTCCTAACGCTACCAACGCCATGCTTAAATTCTGTCATGCCTAAAAATCGTAGTAGGTCTGGTACTTTATAAATAGATGGCTCAGCAGAAGTCCAGGGGTCTGAACCTAAGTCCAAGGGTTTTTAAATAATTTCCTTATAGTTCTAACAATGAAGAAAGAATATTTTTGTACATAGAGAGCATTTTAAGTAGGAACTGCTGTACAATGAGAAAGCCTGAAAAAGGAATGACCTCGTCATTTGAATGGAAGTGGTTACGCTGAGAAAATCCGCAGATCCTTATACATTACAACATATGTTGTGCAGTGATTCAGTGAAGATACTGTAACCCTCTTTTTTCCAGAGATGAGAAAAAATTAAATAGAGAGTGACTCAGAAAAAAAAAATCTATGATTCACAGTGCTGTAAATGGGAAGGGGAAAAAAAAAAAAAAGTCCTGACCACTCAAGCTGTGTTTCATAGGATAGCAATGTAATTTTTCTGTGTATTTTTGAACTTCCAAGTGTCTCATTAGCCTCCACATTTTGGTAGATACCTGAGCACAAATCCTTTCCTTCAGGCTCCTTTGACTTGCATCCTTCTCATTGTTTCAATGAATCATCATCTACCATTACTGTGTTAAGTAAGCTGGGCCAATAGTAACAAAGACAGAGACCATAAAGATGTAGCTATGGGTCCCTGATACTTCTTTTTGTATTTCAAGAGATGGCACCATTCCTTTTATGTCCACTCTGGGACCCATTCTCTGTCATGCTGGGGAATTTTACATCTTTACAATGAGGCGCAAAACTGATGTACTGACCCTTAATAGTTGCTGGGTACTGACTGCAAGCACGACGTTATTATCCCACTGGCTAAATTCCATTCTAGCAACCCAATATGCTTATTATTCCACATGACTAAGGCAATTCATACGTCTTGTTCTAAATCTTGATGACCATAAAATTGCCATGTATTGCTGCAGATGACCAATACTTAACTGCCAGCTTGGTTTAATTCCAGTAAGACGTGAAGTCATTGCTTTATTTGTTAGGCAGCTACTCAGTCCCTTTGGAAGTTTTCTGTGTGGAAAATGCGGTGTTAGACCTGATGTTATCTGCATATCAAGGTGCTAATACGGGATTAAAATTACATGGAAGTTCTTACTTTTGCAGGTCATTCATACAGCCAACTTGGAAGAGAGTCAACAGATAAGGTGACACGTACTGTCCTTTGGGTACTCTAGGCAGAACTAAGATGTGTGATCAGGCATTGAAGTCTATGCTTGTACTATTAAATAAAGTGGGGCCAAGGACGGTTTTCTGGTCCTGCGGCCAGGTGGCAAAGACCGTGAGGTCCATACTACATTTAGCGCTTGTCCCGGCTATCCCATGGCGGGGTCTAAGACATTTTTACTATCACTGGTTTTCTTTTTTTCTAGTTCAAAACGCTTGAAACAAACGTTTGAGGGTTGTGCTGCAACATGTTAGGAGTGGTGCCTTCACAGCCAAGGAACTGTGTCATGTGCCTTGGGGTACCTAGGTGTGCCTGAGGGCAGTGCCTGGGGCTGCAGCGGCAGGTACCTGCATGTGGCAAAGGGAAATAACATAAATTTCCATGTTATTTTCCAGTGCTGTGCTACAAATCGTACCCAGGAGCTGTCTGGGAAGGTGTTTATCAGTAAGTGGAAGAAAATGCCAGAGAATGCTAATGGTTAAGCAGGATGGACAACCGGGGGCCCATTGCCCAGGGCTGCTCTGTGGTTCTGTTTCAGTGGAGTTCTTTAGGGCGTGGGATGCAGCGTCCTCGGCCACTCGTACGCCTGATGCTGTCGGGACACTCAAAAGTGGGCAAGTTTGGTCAGAACAGAGAGGAAAGAAGGGGAACTGTAATAGCATGGTAAGGACATCTGCCAGGTAGCTTCTCTCAGGGGTTTTATCTGCTTTATGATGTCTGTAGTGCTCCAACAAATTAGAGATGTAGTGACAGAGCAAACCCAGCAATTTCTGTGTCTTATGAAAAGTCACAAACACCCAAGAAGTTATCGCATTTTACTCTTTCTTCCCAATGTCTTGTACTGGCAGAATCCCAGAGGGCATAAAATATTTTCCTGAAAGACTAGTTTGGTCCAATCACTTTCCTGCAATGCTGATACAAGTATGTAACTAGTGGTTAAGCTGTAAAGCTTCATGGGGATTTAAATTGTAATCAGGAAATATAGAAAAAAAAAAGGTGGAAAACATGTGATATGTTCCATTACAAGCTAATGGGAAACAGCATACATGGGAAAGGAAAAAGCTTCATTTAACTAGATAATGAGAGGCATGATGCAAAACAATTCAGAACCAATTTAAGATAGCCCAACCATTGATTATAACATCTATTTTGTACCATTCTCTAAGTATCATGTTGAAGACCTGCCTTTGTAAAGGAGTGGAAAAGCAAAGTAAAATGTGATTCACACTACATGGAAAATAATTTTAAGCCTATTTGCAATGTGCAATGAAAACAAGTCTTTGAAGAATTGGGGAATTTCCATATCAACAAGAAACTCTAATATTAATATAGGCACCTTTAGGTTTTTATAAGACACTATGTGCTAGTATTTCAACTACGTGACATTAATTATAACTTTACTGAAAAAGCAAGCCCATCAGAGGACAAAAAGCAGCTAGTGATATTAGGGAAAGCAGCATGGACTAGGACACAGTGCTGCAGTGTTTTGACTGCTCGTCTCATTTCACGTTAAGGAAAGCTGCGGACACGGCCGTTCCCTGCTCGTCCAGCAGCACACGGGAAAGCTGGTACTGCCGCTGGTGTCCAGGCAGAGGACATTCCCTCTGGACACACACACTGACGAGAGAGCAAGCGGCCCGGAGGAATGAGGCTGCCCAACCTGGAGCACCTACCAGGTGGCCTCCAGGAAAAGAGGCTACTGGGAATGGACCACTGGTCAGATTAAACGTCCTCATAGGCCACAGGCTGAGGACTACTCGTGTAGTGAAATTACTGCTTATCCTCAGAGGATTCTTCCTCTTGATGGATGCCCATATGCAAGACATTTTTCTTACCTGTTCTCTCACTGCTCTGCCTGCGAGGCTGTGTAGACTTGAAGTTCCTCGTTGGAAGGGTTGTGTTTGTTCCATTGGTAAGCACCCAGAGATCATCCTCATCCAGCCCCTCAAGGGTCAGTGCTCAGTACAGTTTTGAAGAGCTGTAGTATTCATTTTGACTGCTAAAAGTGAAATTGCTAGTTTTCAAAACCTGGGGCTTGGTGTTCCTGGAGGTGAGGCTAAGGAACGTTCAGTTTCATGGAAACATGTGAAACAGCTGTGTGTTTTTTACTGTTGTGTGCTGTTAAGGGACAAATAAAGTGAAGACTTCTGTGTTATGTAGCTTCTTACTCAGGAATAATGTGTCCATCACCTGTTTCTGCATTCTGGGAATCAGGCTGCAAAACCTTTTCTTCCAGAGTAGATTATTTGTATCCACCTGGAAGATATCTGGCATATTGTCCATGTTTACATTAGCAAGGTTGACACAGAGCTACTGTTTTGCCAGAATATAAGTGAGAAATGCAAGAGAAGGGAGAATTATCGGTCGGAAAAATGCGTATCATGCTTAATATAAATGAGAACTACAAGGAGCATACCATCATTATTAGATGCACTGCAGAGAATAAAATAAGGAAGGAAATGACTAGTGGATAACAGATATGATAGATCTGAGCATTTCCAAGTTTCAAGACAATCCCGAAACTAAGAGATGCTTAGTCTATCATTTACATCTCTCCTGGAAAATGACAAACATGAGAAAAGGGATCATTCTCTACATAATATGATGATTTAGTTTTTTTCTAAAGAACCTGTGTGTTATTTAATCAAAAAGGTGTCAGAAGCCATGAACTGGGCTAAAGGTTTCAACAGTTGCCAGAAAAATACCACAGAATACAAAACAAAGCATTTTTCTTTCTTTCTTCATCTGCGGCCTTCAGTGAGCTCGCCTAATACATGTGAATGTAACAGATGAAGAGAGAAGTTCTTTGTATCTCTGTGTATTAGGCTGGGTTAGGAGAGACCAAAGGTACAAGTGTATGGTACCTGTACTATTGATGCTCTGCCTGAGGGAAATGCAGTTTCTCATGATTCAAAGTTTAATTTCAAAATAATGGCACTTTCCCTATAATGTTTTGGTCAAGTTCAGAGGAATTTTGTGATCCATGAGAACTAAAATTCAAATATCCAGTGGACTACTCTGTAGTTGGGAATGAGCAAAAGAGGGCCTTAAAATCACATTTTTACACATTTTATTTAGTACGTTTAAATATCTTCTTTGTTGTAAAACTCTATCTGTATCAGTAGTTATACAGACACAGAAACACAACTCTACACACGTCCCTGTTCTGAGACTAAACAAAACCAAAATTATCACCAAAAATTGTCTTTGCAGCAAGGACCGTGGAGCAGGACACCCTGTGTTAAAACAGGGCAACAAAGCTGTGGTGGTGGGACTTATTTCAGTGTTGAGGAAAAGGGGTTAGAAATCAATCTGAGGGGAATCAAGAGGGCTAAAAGGCCTCCTGAATTCTGCTACTTTATGTTCCAGCCTTTAAACAAAATCTGGCGGTGTAGGAACTGCCAGGTAGGTCAGACCACTCACTGGTCTAGATAATCCATGAGCTGGTCTCCTTCGGGGCTAATGCCATGTGCTTCAGAAGAGGGTACAGAAGAACCCCACAGCTGTAGTGAAAGGTTTCCATGAGGAGCTGTTTCTTTCTGGACGAGGGATGGAATAGGGAGCCAAGCACTGCAGGCAGGTTTGAACGTTAAATTTGAAGATGCAAACTCCTGGAAAAGCATTTTAAACCCTATAAATAAAAGTATGTAAGAAAGAAAAAACCAGACACAGTCTTATCACTCAAGCTTTTGAGAGCAATTAGGGTAAAACAGAAGTCTTGACTACTAGTAATGTTTTAATATTGCTTTGCAGCTCTTCCATGCGTTGTGGGGGAGTGGAGTCATTGGAGCGGCTGTGCAGAACAATGTCAACCTGACCTGCGGATACGTAGGCGCTATGTACAACAGGAACCTAAAAATGGTGGGGAACCTTGTCCTGCTCTAGAAGAGAAGGCTGGCTGCCTGGAATACCTGACTTACCAGGGAGAGGACTGCGGCCATGAACATGGTATTCTCTCTTTGATTTATCTGTACATTGTGCCCATCAGGGCCTTCATAAATTTTACTGATGTCAATGAACAGAAAAAAAAGTATCTATCTGCAGCTAGCTGGTTAAAAATACAATTTAAAACCTTACTTTCTACTGTCACATTCCTCTTTATTCTATTCTTGTATTTTTTTCCTACTCAGGCTTTTCTTAATTTCTATTAAGTGAACAACTAAGCTGCATGCATTCCTTCAGTTTCTTGATTTAAGCCCCTCAGTAAGCATCAAATTATCTCTGTGCAAAGTTAGAACACAAATTCAGTACGAACAGGAAACAGAGTTCCTTGTAGGATTCCAGCACATCCTATTTCCTCACAGCCTAGATGGTATGCATTTCCAGATATATTTCTTCTGAATAAGGAGAGAGCTTTGCTGTAGCGAAAGGGGTTGAGGTCTGATGTTGCCAACATTTTATCACTTTTTCAATGAAGTCAGTCAGCATCACCATCCACAAGCTCCTGATTCATTCACCCACTGTTACAGTAATTGAAATATGACTCAGCTGTGTCTTGCTGCCTTACCGTAACTGTTTTCTTCCTCAGTCCCTGCTTTCATAACTACCTCTGAATATGGTAAAGAAAGAAAACGACGAGCAGCATCTTCTCTCTGGCCTTCAGACAAAGAAGCAGCTGGGTAACCTATTTATCATATGCATGTGGGTCATCTTGTTCAATAGAAAATAGCTGGCTACAAAGAAAAATGTAATTAAATTTGCAATAATTAAACAATAAGCTATAGCTTGTACTGTTTTTCTCTCTGCGGTTCATTTGCATGTTCTAGATGTTGTTTTCTATTACTTGCTAATTGTCCTGAATTAGACATTGGGGTCATGGCAAATCTGAGGATAGCTGCTCTTGAAAGCAAACAGTAAATAATGCTAAACCAAAGCAGAATGTATCCGTAAGTGTAAGTCTGAGAAATTAGATGTAGGTCTCTGAACAAACAAAATGGGCTGAATGTGATCGGTCTCAAGAGACCTTTATTCTAAATTAATTGACACAAGCAGTAAAAAATTTTGTTTAGTTACTGGTAGAGATGGTTATGAAGTTTAAATTAGGCTATTATTGGGTCTGTAATGCTCATAATGCTTTGCCCTATGCTACTTTCGCCAGAACAATAAAGCCCATCAGTATTTTTAAAGCCTCTTTTCCATTTTCTTTTAGCAGCACAGCAGAAAAAATATGGGTTACTGAGACCTGTTTTTCAACATAATTTAAGAATACAGAACACAACCAGAAAGTGAGATTATACATACAGCACTGGGGCATGGAATGAGAAATAGTTTGCACAATGTTTTTAAGAATCCATTAATTAGGTTAGGGTCAGAAACAGACTTACTAGCAATGATGATGTCTAACTTGTACTTCACAAATACCACCCGTATGATATGTAAGTACATTTAAAGTGTATACCTAGCATGTGCTTTATCTATCATAACTAATTTAGAACTTTTCCTTCTGAGCAGATATTGTGTGGAATTTAAAACAGAATCACTTTCACACCACTGTGCTTTGGAGAATCGGCCGTACGCTCGATGGATGCAGTACCTACGAGAAGGACATACTGTGTGTGTAGCTTGCCAGCCTCCAGCTATGAGTACTGACACGCATCGTTGTTCTGGAGATGGCCATAACGCAGATGGGTAAAGAAAGCCATTTTTCTGCTGTCTCTTCTGTTGCAAAACCCAGTACAAAAGTTAAGACTTCTCAAAGTCTCATTAAACACTGCATTTATTATACCTAAAAAGTTAAACGGCTCATACCACTTGTAGAGCTCAAAAGATTTACCCGTTCAGCTCTCACAGAAATTGCTTTTAAAACCTAGTTACAATTGGGAAATAATTTCAGTATAAGAGTTCAGTGCTTTGAATGCTTTATTGACTATTGTGAAGGGATGATGCAACTTCTGTGCAAGACGTCTTTTTACAGCTACGGGCACTTTTACTTAAAAACGTTATTTTCTGCCATAATCCAAATCTGATTTCAGGTTTAACACTGGTGGATCAGTACTTCTCTCAAACCTATACACCTGGATTCTAGAACAGTAATTTTGAAAGTAGACATTTAATATTTGGAATGGATTTTTATTTGATCTATACATTTATTAATATGCATTCCACTTAATACCTGTACAACCAGCTACTCAATCCACCATCCTGTATACTATACTTAGGAATATAGTGCCTGCTCCAGAAAGCATTTTAAGAGCTAGATGAGCTAATTAAAGTCTTACATTATTAAGCAAATCTAATCTTCTGACATGTTATACAACACAACCTAGCGACATGAAATATACAGTTTTCAGTGTTTTAATTCCTCATTTACTGTCACATTTCAGAGGTAAAATCTTACACTGGGAAGCAGTTGGCAACTCTCAGTGCCAAGGAACCTGGAAGAAGATTCGGCAACTGGAGCACTGTTCATGTCCCCTTGTGCATAGCTTTATTTTTACATAAAAGTTTAAAAGACCTTTAAAACAGCAACAACAAAAAGATTAAGAAAATTGACATCAATGCCAAGAAACCTACATCTTTCTGCTGCATTTTCTGGAGCCTAAACGAACTTTAAAGGAGTCAGAACTTTGGAAGAAGCATTTTGGGAAACTCTCTCTGCTTTAATACAAAACGCTAAGACTGATCTTTGTATTAGAACACTAGAAGCATGTTTCCATGTTTCTCTTTTGTAATTAAAGAGCTAATGTTTCTAACTGTAGTAGCCGCTTTTCCTAAAGCTCTCGTTCTTTACTGGCCCCAGTTCTGTCTACAGGCACTGCTCCTACTCACTGGTGAGCCAGCCAAACATTCTCAAGTCTGAGAATAGTTATGTCGTCATTAAGTAGCAAGGGTGAATAAAAATGAAAGTTTGAGAGCTAGAACTGGATTTCAGTTTAAATCCTTTGTTCCTTCCCAATATCATCTAGACAGTTGTTTATACTACAAGTGGTCAGTATTCTTCCTCTACATAGCAGTTTTAATGTTCAGCCACCTTCATAAAGACATATGACTAGTCAGCATTGTTAAAGAAGTAGTCTTGTTCAGAACCTCATGTCACTAATACACAGTGTGAACTTTATGGGAGACGAACCTAAACAAGACTTCGTGACTAAAGGTTTGGCTAACATGAAAAAAAAATACTTATTACTAGTTAAAACTGCTCATGTACAATGATTAACACAGAAACCTGCAATATTAGAGCACTGGCAAGACTGCTATGCAGGTAGCTCAAATCCTTGTTTTGTTACCTATTACTTACCTTGAATTATTGTTACAGCTTTAAAGAGGCTGCATACTGCACTTTCTCACTTGTCAGATACCTGCTATGACTTTTTGAATTGTTGGCTTACAGCTGCTCTAGCATTCCTTGCTGAAGGACAAAGCCTGTATTTTATCAAGATCCTGAAATTCACAATGTTTGCTAAAAAGAAATTATGCCTTAAGGTTGAGAAAATTTACTATTAAGACATGCAGCATCTCTGTGGAACCTAAAGACTACTGCTTGCTGCTGTTTCTAGCAGCTGCAAGAAGAAACCGTAGTGTCTGGTGGCAAGAATGAGGAAGGTGATCTGGCTGAGGTCCTGTCCTCAATAACAGTGTGAAACAAACCTTTGTAACCGTACTTTACCATTTTATCTTAATGGAAGCAGGTCTCCAAAACAGAAAGCAGAGAGATTATCTTATTACTTCCTGAACATTTCAGCCTTCAAGAATATATCTCCTCCTTTTTAGCCAGCAAAAGTATGTCAGAGAGGTTTATTTTATTATGATCAGTTTGGACAGATGCTTTTCCTTTTAAGGTTCTTGTAAAATAAAAACCTTATCCAAGGACAAAGGTACAGAAAACATCAGAATTGAAGAGATTTCACTTTTAAAATAATGCTGTGATATGTTAGTTCAGGTCACTAGATTCACACCAGTATGACAGTAGAAAGTATGGGTTTTCTGAGGTTGTGGAGCTGTTTTCCACACAATCTGAATCAAGAGAGACAGCGTAGTACCATCATCCGTTACAGTCTCTCATGAGCAGGACATTTACAGTGACCGGCTGACACCTTGATAGTTAGTTACCCGCATCAGAGTGTATCTTTGCTTGCTATCGCTGCAGACAGGGACAGTGGAGAGCATAGGTGAAACATGTCTCATGAGTTGTGCTATCAGTGTCAGTATAGACTTGTTACTTTGGCCATTCGTTTTTGAGCTTTCCCTTTCCTGCTGGTCTAGAAGAAGCCACTTCTCAAGACAAGGTAGATGGCACAAGATAATCTAGAGATGTTAAGAGCTAGTATCATACTGTTACTTTCCATATTTTCCATCTCTTCTGTGAAATAAAAAGTGCTATTATGCCAATACACATAAGTTCAAAATAGTCTTCCACCTAGGACTTAAGCTTAATTCTTTAAAAAAAAAAAAAAGCAGCACCTTTACTACTTATAAATATAAAATTGCATGGAGTATCACATTTTTAACTGCAAAAAAGGGAATCAGTTTGTAAAATTAGCAATACCAATACATATATATTTTTTGGTATAACTTACTGACAGAGATGACAAGTCTGACCAAATTTCAAAGTGAAGCAAATCAGATTAGAATGGGATGTGTAGCAGGAAGTAAAATGATAACAAACTCAATCTGACTAGAGATACAACCCTTTGAAAATACAAAACACTTGACGCTGTATTAGCTTTTATCAAGCTAAACATGTTGCCAATCATTTAATACCCCTATGTACATAATTGACCTTTCTTAAATCACTGCAAGCATTTTCACATTTCAGAAATTAGATCATCTATTGCATGTAGATAAAAGACCAGGCTTTACGTTTAAGTCACCATTACCTGAGCAAGTGAGCTTACATGAACATTTTATACCTAATTACTATTCTGTTTCATGTTTTAGGACAGCAACACTGCTGAACACTCTGAGACTAAAATAAGTTATTATTCTGAAAAGCTAGACTAGGTCCTAGGGAAAGGTCAAGAAGAATTGATTCCTGTAGTCCAAATTAGCCTTGTTCGATCCTGCACAGTGTTCTCCAGCGGTCTTTCAACATGACACTAGTTCGATTGTTGAAGTCACCATGGACCAAAATTTTAGCCCAGTTACCCACTCCAAACTCCCTTATTCCTGATTTCAGTTCCAAGTCTTCCTTGTAAGTCCATCGCTAGGGGAAGAACAGGGAAAAATACCAGATATATGAACAGAGAATTCATTAATTCTAATTAATGTAAGAGCTAAGCTTATAGAAAATATAAAAGCAAGTTTTTATACAGCTTTCTAGTTATTACAGAGTACAGATGTCTGAGGGTCAGTAGGGTCATTTTGATTTCTTTTGAGCACCATTAACTTGACACTAAATACAACAACAAAGGTTACCAAGTCAAGTGTTACAACACAGTAGCAGACATCACCTGGAACGAGTACCACATGCTTCAAGTTACAGGTGGAAAAGAGAAGAAAAAAGACATTGGGCAAAGTTTTGCTTCATTCAAAACATGCTTTCCAAAATTGTACTTTATTAGCTAATTGAGCCAAGACAAACCTTGACTGATGCTAGTACGCCTCACAAAAGAGAAAGCATTTTGTGACACATTAACCTAGGGACTGAGAATCAAGACACCATTTACCAACAACAAAGGAATTTCAGTGTGCTTAGAAAAAACAAATTCCATTATTTAGAATGCTGATAGAAGCAAAATGATACATACTGCATTTGAAAGTGAGATCAGTCATATCCTCAGGTAACAGCTATGCATTTGCTTTTGGCCATTTGTTGAGCCCGCTACTTAAGTCTCACTGTCATGACCTACAAGCTTTTTAATCTTTAGGGGTTGACATTTCTCTCATGAAAGGGGAGAAAATTACTTGCAGTTATACATCTGTAAGCAGCCCCTTCCAGTGAAGTTCTCCAGTGTACCAGTTCTTCCTTAGTTGCTTCTCGATACAAATCTCTCAATAAAAACAATTTTAAGACTGCATAGGGAGTGAAAGAAAACTGAATTTTTTAAAAACCAAATACTTGATTTTTAAAAACTTACCTTTACAGTAAAGTGTGAGGGAGAACTGAGTATCAACTTTTTTTTATTGTATATTTTATTGTAGCATATATATAACAAAAGTTTACAGATCCTATCATGCCTATTTTTAACCACTGCATTTTTAATATAGATATATTACATAGTCATTTTTTCGCTCGAATAGCAATTAGGAACTTTAATATGAAATTATTTTAGAACAACTTATTCTGCTAGAATCTGATCCTCCGCAAATGTCTTCAAATCCTTGCTTGCTTAATACACAACTAATTATACTGATGTATCATCAGCACACCTCCTTAGGCAAACTGAATTGCATATCATCTATGCAAATACAGGACAGGGTCTCCAGTTGAAAAAAATGTGTAGGAAAACTGTTTCTAAAAAGTAAGTACCAATTTCTATTTCAAACTGCAGTTTGATAGCATGTTCTTTCTAAATTTATTCCCCAAAATCTGAAATGTGAAGACTTAACTTACAGAAAAAATGTAAACTTAAAAATGCTAATGAGATTGAGATGTACAGAGAATTGTATTGTGTAGCTGTTCCATTTAATTTATCTGTGATCACTTCTGCTTCTTGCACTGGAGATGTCCTGCTGCTCCTGGTGGTGTCATGGACCACAGTAAGTTATGAAAGGAGATGAACGGTCAATTTTCACTGGTCTCATGCTGGCATTTCTGTGAGCACCAGCAGATTCCACATTCAAAATCATTAGTTACTGGACTTTTGCAAAATCTGCATGTGTTTATGTGCATGTCATAAGCAAATGACTGCTGAAAAGCCAACCAAGAAGCTCTCTTATTTCTGCATTTAACTGTTGCCTGTGCTTTACTTATTTTGGAGTTGCTCTGAAATAGCAAATAAGTCAGCGCTTTTGTTCATAAGAGCACTATGAAATTTACATAGGCAAGCGATCAAAAGCTGCAATTACTTACTCATGTTCAGTGTGTGAAAGCAAAATAGTTAATGTCTCATAGATCTTTCCAGGCCTCAGTAGCTAAGAAGCATTTGCAGCTAATGGTCTTGCCAGTCAGAATGATTTAATTGACAAAGGAGTGAACTATTTGTAAAAGGATGTACTGTCTAGAGCCTCCTTGTCTGATGAATTTAATTCGCTGTTGTTATGTACCATATGCTGCTTATCTGACACAGTTTTGGTGAAAAACAGGTTGTAAAAGTTATGGGAACTCTGTAGCTGCCCCAGCTACTCTGTAGCTGGGCAGAGTTCACATCAGCAGGGGCTGTTGCTCTGCTGCTTCCCGTCCTCTCCCCTAGCCATAGCAATAAACCGCTTCAGCTCTGACCTGATCTAAATTGCAATTTGGGTTATTTCCATGACAGCATCTGGTGCTGTGAATGGGATTTACATGTCCTGCTTCACTCGGGAGGACCGCGGGCTCCTCCCTGCCACTGCTTGGAAAGGTACAGGACCTTTTGAAATCCCTGCTGGGGCTTCAGCTGAGGGTCATCTGGAGGCTCCTGTGGCATGCAGGGGCTGCTGAATCCCAGCTTTTAATACAGGTCAGTCCAGTGCCCCACTGCCAGCTAAAAGAGGGAAAGGTAATTGTAATTCTGGTCTGGTCAAGGTAAGTCTGGTAAAGGTACTTCTGGTATCTGGTAAAATTTAGGAGAGGTTGGTCGGGCAAGTCTGGGTTGCTTTCAGCTATTAACATGGTATGAGCATGGAATGAACAAGCTGAGTTCAAGACAGGGCTGAAGCCACGTGCAGCCGCCCCGGCGGAGATCGGCATTAGCTTGGCTGCAAGGGCAAGGGGTGGAGGATTGCCAGTTATCCCCTCTCCTTCCCTGTCTCCAGCTCCAATACAAGCTTCCTTGGGACCTGATGTTAACAGTCCCAACCAGTGCAGTAAGCTCAGGATAGATGTTGTGACAAGGAGGAGCCCTTGTATGTCTTGTAGCTTTTCCTTTGAGTCTCTAGTTATCGTCAGGCTGGAGGGTCAGCCTGGCAGCAGTGACTGCAAGCTGACACCCAGGCGGCACAGGCCCCCTCTGCCTTTTCTTCATCTCCTTGAATGAGTGAAAAGCTTGAAAGGGAGACATCTTGCAAGTACACACTGGAGTACAACCAGCACAGAGTGCCTATGGGATGAGTGTGTGACTGTGTTTGGTGCATCCGGCTGCACCAGCCGGCAAGTAAAGGATCCGTGAAGCGGGTGCGAGGGCCAGGATGCAGGCAGGGTTACCAGGCGTGCAGAGGGGCTGTGCCCATACTTGGGCATCTGCAAACATTCACATGCCCATGAACCTAGAGAGGCATGTGTGTGCTTTCACCAGTGAACTTACACCTCTACCAGAGAAGAGGAGGGGACTTGGCTGCCTGTGTTTATGTCTTACATGGGTACCATGTGTGGGTGCTGTTGAGGGCAGCACCTTGTCCAAGCCAGTCTGTATGACCAGCCATGTCAGTGTCCTCTGTGTGTGTGTCCCTGGGCTGTGTGCTCAGCTGCGCTACCGGGTGAACCTGCAAATGGAAAAGCGGCAGCTGCACCCCCCAGCCTGGGCAGAGGCCCCGGGGCCCCGGGCTGGGCTCCAGCAGCCGGGCAGGAAAGGGAAATGCAGCTGCAAAGGAATAACCTCAGCTTACAGAAATTTAAACTTGATAAAGCCAACTAGTACAACTGAGTAGTACAGAAGAAATCTGTGAATTACAGGGGAACAAACATTACTTAACTCTGCAAATAATGTACCCAGTGGAAATATAAATCTCAGGGCTGCTGTGACGTAGACAAATGCATACCATCCTGCTTGTGCACAAGGGGTGGCTGGCAGGACAATCCAGGGCCAGCCAGTATGATTGTCAGCGGCACAAAAGGTCCATGTGTCCAAGGATGCTCAGATAAATCCCTCATCCACAGAGGTGTGGGGGTTTTTTTGGTTTTTTTTTTTGGTTTGGTTTTTTTTAAAACTTTCTCCTCTCCTAATGAACCCTTCTGGGGATCCTTAAAAGATTCTGCCCTTAAGGGCAACAACAATTCAGGCACCAGGGATGGGCCAGGTGACAATTTTAAGTGCCAGTCTGCATGGTTCCCCCCTTCTCTTGAATTTAAGCTGCTAAAAGTGGCAACAGCACTCCGAGGTGAAAGGCTGGGGGGGTGTGTGTCTCTTGGGGGGAAGGAGCTTAGATAACATTCAGCCTGATCAAAATTGTATTCTGGTTATTCTGCAACAAGCAAAAATTCAGCATCTACACAGAGTGCAAGCTGAGGTATGCTGAAAGTTGGACTTATTCCAGTTTAATGCAACTATCAGTGCCTCTTCAAGAAACTATGATCACTGATAAACCTCACCAACCAGTGAAAGAATTGAGTGGTAGTAGTTCAGCTGTGTTTCTAAACAGTTAGAAACCTAAAACTTCTCTATAGTCGTCTACCCTTTATCAAAAATACTTTCTTTTTCCAATACTTCCTGTTCCACAGATCTTTTGCAACATTAGCAGTGAATGGTGGGGGGTTTTTTTTGGTTTTTTTTTTTTTTTTTTTTTTTACACTATTATTAAAAGGCCAGAGATTCCATTGGAACCATCTAGTTCATATCATTTCAGAGCATGCCAGAAACTTTCCTAAATAAAATCTTTATTCAAGCAGCACAGTTATGCTTGACCTACAGCATCAGATAATTCAAATACTTCCAGCAACAGAGACAATCACAACCCTTATTACTTGTTGTAATGATTAATTACATTTGTTGTTAAAAGGGTTGGTGTTTTGCTTGTTTTGCTTTTAAATTGCTTACATTGAGCTTTTTTAAAAATAAATTTCTTCAGTTTAACATATAAACAAGGAGCCTGCCTTACAGGTAAACCAGAGACTGACTAATTTTTTCTTTTCACTGAGGAACTATATAAAGCCTCCCCACACACACACTAACAAACTGCCTGTGCCCTCTGGGATGGCAGTTATGTAGACGCTAGCATTGCACTGTTACAGACTAGCAAGACTGGTTGAGAGACTGGACATAATGCAGCACTATGCTTGAGCTAACATAATCACAGTGCCTACTCCAGAGCAATGTGACATTTGGCTAGCTCAGAGTGCTGGCAGAGCAAGCCTGAGTTTGCCAGACAGACTGTGTAGTCATACCCTCACATATCTAATGATCTGGTTATTCCTTAGAGTCAGTTCTGCTCTAGTAACCTGTCTTCCTTTGGTTATGTGTTCTGAGACTCTGATTTTCTTTTTTTTTCCCCCCTCAGAGTTTAAATATATGGATTTTTTTTTCATACAGGTCTGACTGAATTCTGAAAACCCAGATTTTTCAGACACATTCTTTAATTTAAGCAAACTGTCAGTCAGATTTTAGACAACTCGCAGGACTTGCCATACACATACAGGATATAAAGCTGAGTACAAACAGTTCCCTAAAATCTGTGACACTTGCATCCCCTAATTTAGGAATGAGAAAATAAAGTCACTTCCTTTCAATAGCACTGCAGACTGTTGTATGCAGCTAACTGAAAACACAGCAATGAAAAGCTGAAAATGGGCACTGAACCATTGCAATGAAATGCCATTTACAAAACAAGAGCAAACAATGCCAACATTGAAAGAGGGACTACATGGAAAAGGAAGTTCTAGAAGTCAACAGCTCTGACATTCACTGCATTCTTTCATGCATGCAGACAATTTTATAACCCAGATAATTAAGCAGATTTATTGTTTAAAAGGCCAATATCATTGCTTTCTATACAATATTTATGAGAGGTCTCACTGGCAAGGAGTATGGCATAAATTTCAGGCAGACAGCAAATGCCTACTTTTCTAAGTGTTTAAAGAAACATAGTTCTGAATTTTAATTTCTTGCAAGTTTTTATAAAATTTTCAGTGAGTTCTTTGCTTTGCTACTGTCAGATGTAGTTTTCTATAAATTTAGTCTTTACATTTCAATTAAGGTTGAACTATAACAACAGAATTAAGCACGACATCTATTTTTTTCTAGTGAGATCTGTGCACAAGACCTAGACCAGGATACAGTGTTTGTAGCTGACCCCGTAACAGACTACCTCAAGATAAAAACAGGTGAATATAAAGCTGTCATTAGCTCTGTGTCAGTTGTGGTCCCATTAGATTAAATCTTGATGTTGAAAACAAGACTGATGGAAGCGTGCATGCTTACCAGCAACTGGCTAACAAGGTGTGGTGGTACAATAAAGTAACATACAAATCCAGTAAGCACTGGTATTTTGGTTTTTAGGGCACTGGCTGTATTTGCAGCTTTTAAGGAGGCTCTCGGCGATTTAACTATTCCTGAGATTCGTGGAAAGTGAAAAACTGTTTATATGTAACAGGGGGCTTAACCTCCAAGGATAGATGAGCTCTCGTTAAGACCTCAACCAATTTGAGGACAGCACGTAACCGAAGATTTAACCAGTACTTCAGTAAAAATGCTTAAAGCACTAGGAATAAGTACAACTCTCCTCAAGGACAGTCCAAAAAAACATAAGCAGGTTTGTCCTTCCCTGTTATACGAAAAATGAAAAGTCAAAATGAACATCAGAGAAATGAAACAGCTCACACCAAAATGGAGGTATGTTGATAACTTACGTTATCTAAACAGAAAGACTCCATATTGCTTCCTAAGAAATATTCTCAAGAGGAACTCAACAATGGGAATACATTTATTTAATATTCATTTAATTCAGAAGTGTTTATCATTTTATCATGATAACTGAAGAAAATTGGCTATGCACAAAAATCAGTTTATAACACTTCACCCAAACATCAAATCAGCTTCAGATTCCCATCTATTAAGGCATACACTCTGTACTTCCCACCAATAGGGAATTCTAGCATTAGTGAATATAGTAGAATTATTTTAAAGTAATTCAATGAAGTAGGCTTACCCATGAAGAAAATGCAAAGGACTATTTGAAATGTAGCATTATAAAAAGACCCTACTATCTGGTTTATAAAAACTAGAATAGTTTCCCAAGTAAATATATGTTTTCACCTCATATGAACAAGGTATTGAATTATAAAATTTCTAAATCTTTAACCTTTTAAGTGGGAAAACAATCTTTGATGTTTGCCCAAAACTCTCATAGGCAAATGACATCCTGAATTCTTTAATCCAAACAGTGGAAAGAATTTTTTGTTCTTTCACATGTTTTAAAACAACTCAGACTAAGTTTTAGTAACAGTGTATTTCAACAAATTAAAGGCTCGTCAGCATTAGCAACAATATTTGAGACTGCACAAATTCCTTCTTTTTTAAAGACAGGAGTTAGAACTTAAAAAAAGTTTTAGGAGCTGCAGCACGGCTTGAATAATGTGGAGAATCTTAAACCCAGGCATTTTGGAGACAGAAGTTGGGATGAAGTTGGGAAAAAAATTCTATGCAGTATAGATTAATTTTATCTCCATTCAGAATAGAGAATGGGTACAAACCTGTCTTCTTCGGCCACAAGCCAAAGCATCTCCATGTTTTTCCACATTTTGCAAGTTGTTCAGACCTAGAAGACAGTTAATATATATCCAGACCAACATTAAGGCAGCAGTTTTGCATGAGACAAGAATATACACTATTTTTATATGCTTTGACAGTCTAGGAAAATTTCAATGTCTGTTAATATATGAATATACTTTTTTTTATTTTTTTTTATATATATATAGAGAGAGATATATATACACACACACACACACGAATCTCACCTTAGTCTAAGGACTCAAAAGATAGCCTGTTCAAAAGAGTCAATAGTGCAAAATAGCTCTATGCAATAGAGCTCACAGAAGCATTATATTTTAAACAATTAGGTAAAAATTGGTACATAATAAAACATTGTTTCATTTTGGTAAAAACATTTTTACTATACATACTGCTCTCATTTTACATAGAGAGAACGGAAACTAACCAGCAACCAGAGCTATGGTACTTTGTATACAGGTTTCATCATCTCCACAGAACATGTGTCAGGTTCTAACTGTGGCAAGCATCCAAGGCATCTTAAGAGTTTGTCCCTCCAAGTACAACATGGCCATATGCAGAGGCTATAATGACATCTCCTTGTAGTAAGAAGGTGCTAATGGTTTTCAGAACCTACTTATAGATATTATATAACCTATGTTGTAAATTTTAAAAAAGTAATACCAGGAAAATGCACAAACATCCTAACTTTGTGCATTTTACACTACAATTTTTTTTCAATCAGCCAACCTCTTTAGTTCCTTCCCCCCAAAGCTATCTAGGTCAGAAGTCAGAAAGCAACAAGTTTCAGTACTCCTCTGGCAGCTTTCTTTTGCACAGAATACCATAAATCCCAGTAAAGCAAACAAGCAAACAAAAACCCCAGCGAACCAGAAAATAGTGAATGATTTTGCAAAACGAGTTGCCAGAGAACCTTAAGCCATTTCACAGTTTCCTAAATGTGGCAAGCACCAAATCTGCATTTGGGCAGAAACCACACACAACAATTGGGAGGGTTTTTTTTTTTTCACCATAACCATTTTTATATTAATCCAATCACTGGATAGCAGTTATCAAACCACCAACCCATTTATTGCAGGGGTGGGTGGGGGAGAAAGTGTTTGACATGACTTCATTTTGAAAGTGTAAAAATAAGCTAATACTCACTCTGTAGAACACTGCTCACTCTGTGCTTCTGTCCTGAATGAGGCCTGCAAGGAACACAGAACTGAAATAAAAATACGCAGAACTTCATGAAATGTCTATGAACAAGAGCAACAACAACAACAAAAAATTTTTACCTTACTGTGGGGTTTTTTATGTCTTCAGGTGACTGATTTGTAATACTCTGTTGCTCTTTCATTGATCTTTAAAAAAAAAGCCAAAAAATCATTTTCTAGGCAGCAACTTATCATTTATGTGATTCAACAATATTTGAATGGAAGAAAATCCCAAGATTTCTCTACAGAAACAGCGGCATACAAACACTAACTGCTTTGATCTGTTTAACCCTCTTAACCTTGCCTCCCTATACCTGGAGGAGAAATACACAAGACATTACACATTTAAGTTGAAGACATGAGGAATTTTGCACATCTGTTTTTTCATACCTTCTTCACAATCTAGGAATTGTTTCCATAGGTTTTTTGATCAAATCTTTCATCATCCCTCTCAGATGTAATTGTGTCAGAAGCTGTCCTTCCAAACCAAAAAAAATCTTACAACTTGTCTTCCTGTATACTTTATATGCATCAGTCAATTTCCTTAACTAAACAATGCCAAGTATTCCAAGTATAAAACTGCAGAAATACAAGCTCCATCCCAACTAAAGACTACAATTTATTCTCCATGAAAAACAAGTGGTGATAAACCTAGAATATTAGTATTTTTCAAAATAAAGTCAAAGGAGGGGGGAAAGTACTGGGCTTCAAGTTCCCCCAGCATTTCTTAGAAAAGCATTTTGAGGGTTCACATTGCCAGAATCATGAAGCAACATAACTATTTCCCATCACGCTAGTATCACTAAGTAAAAGAATCTTGTGTTTAGCTATAAGGAAAAAGTAATAGACTAATTCCCTTTCCTTATCCTCTTTCTTCTCAGATGACCTATAGCCTAAAATTAGGAGGCCAGGACTAAAAGGAGCTCAATCAAGCATAAACAAAAAAAGTGAAGTATTTCTATGTTTTTATTGTTATAGAAGACTGACAGCTGTTTAAACTGAAAAATGTGCATCTTCAACAAGTACTTAAACTTAATGCCAAGCTATTTGATGTAAATGCCAAAAGTAACAACCACAGAAAAGCCAAAACTTAAAAACAGAGAATGTACTTGTAGTTAATTTTCTATTGGAATTTAACGGCCTTCCTTCTACCTACTCGTAGTTCTACAAGTTTCAAGTTACTGTCCAAGCATGTCCCTCAGCAGTATAATGCTTAATACAAACCTTTGTTTTGTTTCCAGATTCCTTTTGTCGTTTTCATTGACATTCACAGTTTTGTTTTGCAATGCTGTTGCTCCCAATCCTTTAGACTCTACCTGTTTTGTGGCTGCCTGTTAGAAATTGAATTGATAGTTTAAAATTAAAGCCAGCCAGTACCTAGATAGTAGTTTACACTAAGATTAATACGTGTACTCTCTATTAGCACTGACAGTGCTTATTTCACAGACCCTTCAGAGGTATTACCATTAAAATAAGTAGTTTCAAAACAACTGTAGCATGTTAAGTTGAAATCCACCAAGATCTTTATCAGCTAGTAACTCAAGAGAAATTTTAGTCATAGCCACAAGTGATATTTATATGGACACACAGAAATATAACAAATACTTGCATAATAGTTGCACAATAAGTGAACATACGGATGTGTGAAATACATTGCAGAGGTTAACCAAGACTGCAAATACTTCAGTATCAAAGTACTCCAAAGGCTGTTTTTTATAACTAGATTAGAAATTGAAAACTGACAGGCCTCATAAGTTCATCTAGTTCTGTAGCGCATGGCAGAATCAAGCATACCTATAACACTTTCAGAAGACACATGTCTAATCAGACTTCAGGCTTGTAATGTAACCTTTCCTGTATTAGCAAAAGAATTTTGTAACATCCTGCCTAAACTTTTAGCCACCAACTAAGACTATTTCTCCTGCATTCTCAAGAGGAGTAAGGAGTAGTTCATTACTCTTTATAGAATGTCCAGAGGATCATAGGATTTGTACTTTTCCCTAGATTCCTCCCACTTACTTGCTATAACACCATCTTAAAAAAAAAAAAAAAAAAAAATCACTTAGTCCACATGAGGTCATTCTTGCCACTTTGCTATCAACTTTCTTCTCTAGCATCTTAAGGTATACTTACTGCCTAAACCATAAAAAAAATCCTGTTGTGCACCATCATTACTAAGCACAGCCAACCATCTTTCATCAACACTGTATACATCCCAAAAGGTGATCTGTTTTGCCACACTCAAGTATCAAAATGATTCAGAGTTGACAGATTCACTACAGGCCCAATATTAATTCTTTTTCTGCTTAACCAGTTGCTCCCACTTTTCATCTATTTCTTCTTTCAGGGCTTGCTTTTGCCTCCAGTTCATTTCCTGTCATCCATCCAATTTTCAGTCTTCTTGAAATCTTAACCTGTCCTTCCCAGTAGCTTGCAGAATCTTTCAACATTTATAAGAGTCAGATAATATAAAAATATTCTCTATTTCATTCATTCATCCATGAAAATACTGGAAGGTATTCTGGTCACAGAATACCTCCAATCACAGAAGAAAATGTTTCACTATCAGAAGCTTCATAGCTACCCTAACTACCACATCTTTTAGCTGTAAGTTTTCAAAATACTGTCTCTTTCACAATGGTTGATGGTAGCAAAACACATGTGAAAGTGAGGACATGTTTCCATACAGATAAATGGGTAGAAAGGATTTAGTTTAAAAAAAAAGTTTAAATCCACTATATTGTATTTCAAAAGTTAACAGTAGCTTTCAAATTGTACTTGTCCCTAAAAAGAATTCTTTTGAAAGAGAAATGAAAGTTATAAGGAAAAATTATAAAGTATTCAGATCAATGTGTCCTGGTTTTGGCTGGGATAGAGTTAATTTTCTTCCTAGTAGTTGGTATAGTGCTATGTTCTGGATTTAGGATGAGAATAATGTTGATTACACACTGATGTTTTAGCTGTTGCTAAGCAGTGTTTACTCTAGTCAAGGACTTTTCAGCTTCCCACGCTCTGCCAGGTATACAAGAAGCTGGGAGGGAGTATAGCCAGGACAGCTAACCCAACTGGCCAATGGGGTATTCCATACCATATGAAGTCATGCTTAGCATATAAAGCTGGGGGAAGAAGAAGGAAGGGGGGGGACGTTCGGAGTGATGGCGTTTGTCTTCCCAAGGAACCGTTACACATGATGGAGCCCTGCTTTCCTGGAGATGGCTGAACCTGCTGACGGGAAGCGGTGAACAAATTCCTTGTTTTGCTTTGCTTGCATGCGTGGCTTTTGCTTTACCTATTAAACTTTCTTTATCTCAACCCACGAGTTTTCTCACTTACCCTCTCCTGATTCTCTCCCCCATCTCACTGGGGGGGGACTGTGCAAGCAGCTGTGTGGGGTTTAGTTGCTGGCTGGGGTTAAACCATGACAAATGCTTTCTTGGTATAGGTCCTTTTTCCTTGTAATGCATTATCTGCAGACTGTTCTTAGGGCAGCTAACCTATAAGAGTTTCTTGAAGCACAGAACTTAATCAACAGTAGGAGCTGCAATCTTGTAGATTCCAAGCTTGACAATAACCTAGAACAAACAGCCTACAAAACAGTCTAGCAATGTAGACCGCCTTATGGTGGATGAAAAGCTGGACATGAGCTGACAGTATGTGTTCGCAGCCCAGAAGGCCAACCATATCCTGGGCTGCATCCAAAGAAGTGTGGCCAGCAGGTTGAGGGAGGCGATTCTGCCCCTCTCCTCTGCTCTGGTGAGACCCCACCTGGAGTACTGCGTCCAGCTCTGGAGCCCT
>NW_009198394.1:1361-9767 GCF_000690835.1 Fulmarus glacialis | reverse complement strand
GTTGGGGTTATTCAGCCTGGAGAAGAAAAGGCTTCGGGGAGACCTTATTGCAGCCTTTCAGTACTCAAAGGGGGCCTATAAGAAAGATGGGGACAAGCTTTAGCAGGGCCTGTTGCAACAGGACAAGGGGGAATGGTTTTAAACTAAAAGAGGGTAGATTCAGACTAGATATAAGGAAGAAGTTTTTTACAACGAGGGTGGTGAAACACTGGACCAGGTTGCCCAGAGAAGTTGTAGATGCTCCATCCCTGGAAACATTCAAGGTCAGGTTGGATGGGGCTCTGAGCAACCTGATCTAGCTGAAGATGTCCCTGCCCACGGCAGGAGGGTTGGACTAGATGACCTTTAAAGGTCCCTTCCAACCCAAACTATTCTATGATTATACTTCTACATATGGTACCAGAAAAAAGACAAGAGAGATTAACAGTTAATGCTAGAGTGTTTTTCTGTAGAGAACACAGGGTACGCTGTTGGGAAACAGTTACATGTATTGCACAGCAGAAGTGCGAACTCTTCACAAAGTTGTCTCCTCCATGTCCTAGGTAACTCAGTCCAAAGTAAAGATTTCAGAAGTAAGATTTGGAGCATTGGTGCAGACTGTAGGACAGATGGGCAGGCAGTGGGGGTGCAACACAGAGGGCCTACGTATGCTAGTATGGAGTTCCCAGGCCTTCGCTGAGACCTCCAAACCTCCATCTCCTCTTAGACTCAAAGAAATAGCCTTGAAAAATAAACTTGAAAACTGAAAGCAGAGCGAAACCATTAAAAGACATTCCTTGTATTATACTTTGAATGCATTTAATAAGTTCTCTAGTCTCTCTTTGTGGTAAGAAAATGAAAACTCCAGAGGAACTTCAGGTTTGTTTATTTAAAATTTGCATCTTATTACCTTTAGATGTTTGTGCTCTTGTAATAGAGTAATTCAATATTCTTTTATAGGAAGTAAACATAAGAGAAATTCTTTACAATCCTCCTGAAGATGAACTGCAGGAGGAATGTTATTCTTGCCAATTTTAAATCACTTTTGAGCAAGATGGTTTGTAAGGAGCTTTCTTATTTACAGGAAAACAGCATTAATAGTTTTCTATCTCCTAACTCCTCTGACATTCCTAAAGCTTTTAGCCAAATTAACAGGTCTTGATCTTTTAGTTTTAGTATGAGAAGTCATATAGACTTAAACAAAAAACCACATTAAATACATAGTTTAAAGTTTGTTTTAAGGAGTCTCAGATCAGAACTGCTTCTCTTAAATGTCTGTCACTAACGACAGACCTCTTTTTAATTATGCTTTTTCTAACTATTTTTCTAATCAAAACAGTTGTGGAAAAAACATTCACAAAAGATATTTTAAAGGAGTCTTACTCGTACTAACTTTCTCCTAAACATATATTCAACCTTTTTTGTTTTAATTAATAAGACAATCTAAAGGAAGATAAAGCTTCCTTTTCATCTAATACAGTAACTGAATATTGTCTAAACAACTCCCTTGAAAGTATAAATCTATTTAATCTTATCAGGTACCTCTTTTGAAATAAGTTTTGAAAATAGTTTTGACATACCTGTATTAAGAAGTTAGTTTCATTTTCTTTCATGAAAAGTTCAATGTAAGACTTGATTTTACTTATCAAAAGATTGTAACTGAAGCTTTGGAGAAGGGGAACATATGGATCCTTGCTTTTAATTACGGTTGCCAGCTTCACCCTTAAAGGCTAAGAAAAGCACAGCTTTATACAACACAAAAATATATCCTGCAGTAAACTTGGCATCTATGCTAAACAGGACATATACAAAGCTAAACATGATGTTTATATAGTTTTCTGAATATGCCTGTACAACTTCATGCTACAGTTTGAAAGGGTTCTGAAGTTAACTAGGCATAATACCAGAAGTTTACTTTATGTGCTTAGTAAACAGTTAAGTATAACTTTCCAGAGATCCTCATTTTCATTCCCTTTACAAATAAAACTGAAAGCAGGGTTGTCAATGGAGCAAAAACACCCAGAAAAGGCCACTCATTACTGGGTTCTCTTTTCTCATTTGCTGCCTCAAAAAGACTGCCATTGAAAGGGCTTGCAGCGTTTAGGAAAAAGAGTATTTAGTACAGTAGCATTAGGGACACATCGATACTGATAATCACAACTTCACATTTTGTCTACCAACCACTCTTACACAGACCAATATAGCCAAGAATTAACTTCTATGTACAGGTTGCATTCTTATTTACGAGTTTGAATACTATTACCACAGCCTACACTTTCTGAACATCTGAATCCTCTGAATGAAGAGTGTATCTGAAGAATAAGTTATACACATGCTGCTATTTACACAGAACATGTGTCCTAATGTACCAGAGGAAGACAGAGGCAGCATTTTTTACTTTTTCTCTTTTTTCCTTCAGTCCTTCTTTTGCTCTTTTCTCTGCACCAGCAAATTCAGGTGTGTGCACTAGCTATTATTTTAAAGAGATATGCACTCAAACTTGCATTTTTCTGAATGATGCAGTCAACATCAAACCAGGAAGTGGCCTGACCCACATACATTATCTTTTCCAGATAGAGGCATAATTATATCCACTCTATACTACAGATGCTAATGAGCTTTCCTTCCCTACGATGCTTCAGTATGTAGAACAATAATCAACAGAGACAATAAATAGAGTGCACTGCAATGGTTCAGAAAAAGTCAGCGGACTGATTATTAGGGAGTTACTATGTCTCTACCAGTATGTTTATCCTGTCTTTACACTGAGAAAACAGCAACATCAAGTTCCCAGAATCTGTACTGACACCTCACTCTTCATATGAAGTGGGAAAGGGGATGAAGTTCAGACTGATGCTGCCCACAGTGAAGAACAACTGCTGCTAGAAGCATTTTACTCCCCCAAATCACCCTTATTTCTATCAATCCCCTAGCAAAAAATTTCCTTTTGTATTTACAAGTGCCACGGGTGTGTAAGTGACTGCATAGGCAGTAATTAGGACGAAGCTATGCAGGTAGCATTTGCTAACTTTGGAAACCCATTCCCCCCTTCTCATCTGAAAATGAGAGCGCTTAATGCAAGTTAAGCAAGTTACTACCTTATCTGATTCCGAGTCTGTAAATAGCCTTTCAAGAACTTCAGCAGCCTCCTTGAAATATCCGTTTTCCATATGGACTGCTACAATCTACAACAAATATAATTACAAGATATGCTGAAATACATTTCACCTGAGATTCAGAAAAAACGAGAGAAGTCACACTTTTACAGTTTTGTAAGACTTCCAAAATCCAGAGGATTATATATTTAAGGGTCACCAACAATTATCTAGTTATAACAGTTAGTTCTGAAGTAATATTAAACCTTATGTATAAAGGTCTAAAGCCTCTCCATCAGGCATTTAAAAGGACACTCATTGATGCAAAATGTCCCATACTTACCTACTAAGTATTGCTTTCATCTTGCCCTGAAAGACACTCATAGTGCCAGTAGCTGTCAAGATGTTCTTACATGTTGCTCTTTGAAATCAAAAGTTTTCTAATACAAAGAACTATTTTTAAGCAGTAACAACAAAAAAGCTATTCATAATATATTTTAAAGCTCAAGATACTAGTGTTTTGAAATTGTTCTCTCGATATCTCATTTTTTCAGATTGGCAGCTTTTGAAACGATTTTGAACTGGGACAAATAGGAACCAATTTAGATAGGAAAAGGTCCCCTTGTACAGCTCTATTTACTCTGTACTTGAAAATACAGCAAACTTAGAAAATTCAGTTCAGCCTGCTAATAGCCCAAGCTTTTTCTAAAAGGACCCCCATTTTAGCAGAATGAATAGGTAGCATCCTGAAGCATTTTGAATAAGTCACACAGACCTGAATTTGAATCAAACGACGAATATCTTCATGAAGCTTTTCCGGTTTAATTTCTTCCCTTTCAAGTAAAGTCCAGAAAGACAGAGCAGATTCCAAAGGTGAAATTCTTTGATCATTTTCAAAATGGCATTCTTGGGGGTGTGGGGGGGGAAGTAGGAAAAAAGGTATTTAAAAAACTTGAAGGATAAAGCTAAATATATTATGTTATTTATACACAATGAAGTAATACGTACTATACATAATTTCAATTCTTTTTTCCTCAAATAATTTTGAGTCTCTTTCTTCAGGTGTGTTTAAGAGACCTGAAGTAACTGCCTTCTTTTCAGAGAGACTGGTTCTTCCTACCCTTGCTAGTAACATTACTGTTGCATTTTTAAGGGAGATTATGTAACTGCTAATTATTTTTCACTTAAAATGCCACTTGCAATAGTGCTAAGTTTAGCATCACGTATTTGGGCTGGCATTAATAATACTCTTACATTAAGTTTGGCATCAGATATCAAAACATTTGGTATTGATACTGTTAATTTTGTAATATAACCACTATTCTAAGTTTTTTTCCCCTGACTATCTCTGTATTTCCATGTCTTAACTTTTTGTTATATTTGAAGGGGTTAAACTGAGAAGGAAATTCAAACAGCTTAACACAGGAGTTTCACTGGAAAAGCAGAAGCAACCTCCCATGTCATTGTACCGCTGTGCCAACACCAAGGTTTGTGCAAACTCCCAGCAAGCAGGATCAGTGACCAGTTCTGGCAGAAATCTAGCCCAGCCAAATAACTATCCCCTCAACACTCTACAAACAGTTTCCCAGTCTCATCATTGGACATCTGCACAAGTGACTGTGCCAACATAACAGATGCAGTAGGAGCTGGCAGGTGCACAAGACGGCTTTTTTTGCCATGGCACTGCCAGCTTAGCTCAAGATGTTCACTGAACTACTACAGCCTCACTTATTCCTTCATTTTATATGACATCATAGCAGAGTCTCTCTCAGTATCATCTTATCCCTTACAGTAAGTATTTTTCAGATAGAAGGTAAACAATTTAAGCAATACTGAAAAAATAAAAAAAAATTTGATACCCACTACAGTAAAAGACAAACACTGAGAATTTAAATAGTATTTTTTATATATATATGCACACACATTAAAAAAACACTTCTGTGTTTCTTTAACTATTGTTTCAATCAAGTAATATGACACATCATATTAAATTTATTTTAATACTGTAAAAACAAAGTGTTTAACTCTTAAAGAGCCGGCATCTGAAACAGCCTACTCTATTTTAAGGCTCAGTACAGATTAAATATTTTAATAACTGGAATAGAATTAGGAAAGCTACCATACAATATATTAGCTTTCCTTGTACATTGTGCAGCTACATCTGATGTAATACCTACTAAGCACATGCAATTTTCTTCACCACACAGGTCATTCTCTACAGTGATAGATAAAAACACTCATTGAAGCAATATTCCCAAGTGTTATATACAATAATAGAGTTTTAAAGCATTATCAGAAAAGTTTCATAATTTGTATATGATGAAGTATTTTAAATATTAGAATTTGATTCTCAAGTTGAATTAAATCAAAAAGAGCGTTACCTGACAAGCAACATGAGAAATTTCATTTTATGAAAACAAGCCTTTGTGGCACTGCTAGGCTAGAGTACACTTTTTTCTTCCATGCTCATGCTGGCAAGACTGCTTTTGAAGTCCTTAAATTCCAATGAGTTTTATCAAGCAGTGAAAACTTGCAGCAAAAAAGTTAAGTCTTCCAGAAACTTGAGCGTGGAAGCAAAATCAGCTTGGCTAAACCAGTAAGTTGTGAATACAGCCAAACAGGAGACATGGTAGTGAATAAGAGTCCCAAGACCTGCTGCCAGCTGAAAGTCTTACAGCCTTCTGTAAGAAACAAGGGCAGCCATCCTTTTCATCTGTATTCTTATTCCTACTGCCTGTCCTACTTTAACCTCTAGAGTTAAATGTGCAGAAAGAAACGCACATTCTGTGCTTTAAACTTGCAAATATTGCTCACTATGAGCTAGTCAATCTTTTCCAGTATATTTCTTTTGTTGATGCTACTCTGACAAAAAAGACCTATAATTTAAGAAGCATATAGCCATTCAAATTCAAAGCAGCTAAATCAGTCAGCACAGAATAACACTGGTCCTGCATACAGTTCAGTCACATGTGGAATATAGACAGCCCAAAATGTAGAGTTCAGTCATTTTATTTACAAACATATATATACAGTAAAGGCTATGTGAAAGCACACCTAATACACCTCTGTGGAAGTTCACACAAGCCTATTTAAACAACAAATGAAAAAAAGAATCAAATATTTACCAAGGTTTTTTCCTTTTGCAATTCTTATCAAAAGCTGACAGAGATACACTGTTTTTTTCTGATGTGTAGGTATTTTGGAAAGGCCATTAATAAGAGCTGGAAAAGAGAAGTTAAAGTCAGTCTTGCTCCAGCACTGCCACAGTGTGGCTAGAAATATACTAGACACTAGTGTTATCAGACTTTAATAATCTACTAAATTTCTAATTCATTAGAAACTGATGAAGCATATTTAGTTAATATTCTTCCATGTTAAAAGAACTTAAATCATACTTAAGAATTTGACCAGAAAAACTTACACCTCTTGCAGTTCATAAGAGTAACCTAGAAGTGGTAAGATGCATTACAGACTTATATTCATCAAATTAGAAGACCACAGTACCTTACATAAATAAAGGAAGTTTTGTTTTGCTCAGTAGCTTACTGTAAAAGACAACTGTCTGCTCCAGAGAACATTTCTGTGAAATGCCCACAAAACATGAGCCACATGCAGACTGGTGACATTTACATGTTGCTATAGCAACCAACAGACCAAAAGCAGTAAAAGCTACAAGGAGCACTTAGTCAGAAATGAAAATCTACACGGGAAATCCTCCTCACAAGGTTGGAAGGTCACAAGGATTATTATACATTTTAGAATGGGAGCTGTCATGAGATTATTTCCACCATGCTGGTTACTGTGAACTTCATATTTTAATGTGCTGGATATAGTAATTAGTCTTCACAGCATAATACAGAAACATTCAAAATGAAAAGCGAAGAATGTGTGAAGCGGCTTATCCAAGTTGCAGACTGAACACCCTAGTTCAGGAAGTGTTTGTGTACACATTTTTGTGTCAGCCTAGCAAAAGCCAGGATTCTGGAGCATGGGACCCCCAAATTTTGCAGTGACACAACTAGAGCACATAACACATTGTTTTACTTGGAAGTACTCAGCCTACTTGCTTATTAGTGTATGATTGTCTCCTATGAACAATGGATAAGCATGAAACTACAAAGTAATTAAATAGCCCCGAATGATTACCTAAGCTAACATCGAAGAGGATATTGTCATTTGGGCTTGGAAGAACACATTTACAACTGCTTCAGTGAGGACAGGTGATACAAGAGCTTTTAATAGCCAAAATAGGAAGTAAAAAAAGAACATTGCTTAGAACAACAGTGAAGTGCCACTCGTTATAATCACAAATTCATGCATCTTCCATAGCAGACAACAGAGTTCAATTTCAGAAAGATTTGGATGAGTTCAGTGATAGAGATAAGCACCATCATCGTGCCCTGAAGATGGAGCCAGAGCTTGGAAATTTTGGAAGTAGGCAAAATACTGTAGCTGAATGATTCCACAGAACAAAAGGGGTCGTCTTGGCAAGTAGCTTGAGATCTTTCAGCTTTCTTTGTTCTTTTAAGGTGCACCTACATTAGTGCTTTAATTCAGAGCAGGGGTGCATTTTTAAAACAAACTTCCTGTGCTTGGTTTGTACAATGGAACAGTCTTGAGTACACAAACTGAATTCCTTTAGAGCTATTCCAAAGAAAAAGAAACCTTGAAATGTTTACTGTGTGGACACCAGGTCCTTAGCAGCAATTACTCACAAGTAATGCAGACAAACAGAAAGAGACATAGCCTTAGTAATCTTTTCTAGACTGTTCTCCCTCCTGGCCCCAAAGGCAGTGTCTCTGTTAATTCGTTTGTTAATAGTGCCCTCAGTCATAAGTTGCCTTCCTCCCTATGGCCACTCAAATGTATTTCTCATCTTCGCCTTTCATTAGAAACTCTAGAAATCCAGTTCCTTGCCACGTAGATACCTACACAAGCTAGTTCAGGTATACAGACCATAATACCCTGTCAAGGCAGGATAAGGCAGGCAAGGCATGTAATCTTGCCATGCTGTCTTTAAATCTTTAATCCCAGGTAACCTAGCTATTTCTACTTGGCAGTATACTAAGCTAAACAGAAATATTATTTATCTCCTAACAAAATAGCTCGTCTTGTTCCCTTAGCCTTCCTACCTTTCTGCACTTGCTTCAGTTTGAACTGACTTTCTTGTTGACAGCCAATCATTATTTTAGTAGGGTCTCCCTTTGACATATGCAAAAGTAATAGTTCTTTACTTCTATGAAAAAAACACACCCACTTTTCTAATGCAATCTTATGACTGTGCTTAGCTTTTTCCATAGAGTTTTACACTTCTGACTTTCTAATCTTATAG
>NW_009198394.1:0-1330 GCF_000690835.1 Fulmarus glacialis | reverse complement strand
CTTTCCCCTGTTGCCAAACAGAGCCGGAACAAATTCCAAATTTGCTCTGAGTTCCCAGTTCCACGTGACCTTGCATTCTGTACAATTTAATTAATTGTTTCTAGTAATACGCTCCTGAAAAGTCTTCCTGTTCTTCTCAGGAGATATTCCAATCTACTTCTGTGTTGACAGTGTCTCTGCTTCCCACCTACTTCTTCATGGAATTTCAGTATGATTCTCCCACAGAGCCACAATCCCAAGGCCAGACACAGAGAAGCACCATTAACAATTTAATCTAGCAGCCCCCCATTCAATGTACTTCATTATGTTATCTTTAGATTTCTTACCTCTTACGATTTCTCATATCAATCTCCTTACTAATCATTCTGCATGCCATTGTATTCCATTCTTTGCAAAAGTTTAAACAAGTCATACTAAGACATTTACTTGAGTCAAGAACACACACGCAAAAAAAATCCCCAAATGTTCTAACCTGGTATCTTCAGGAAAATTATTTCTAACAGAAAAACCATCATAAAACCATCAAATTTATCTGAGACCTAGACATTTGCTTCCAGCTGTTAACTACTCTCACTCTTAAGTATTTCTCATTTTAAATACATGTTTTTCCATTCAAAATCCAGTCACCAGAGTTCACTCCACCTTCATCTGCTAGACTATAGTTCCTTGAAATACTTCTAGTCTATCATAACCCTGAATATAAACTCAAGGAACTCAGTGTATTTAAGGAATTCTACTCTGGCTTTTACCACGTATGCATCTCTTCACTAAATCCTCTTCAAACTTTCAGTAGCTTTGAACTCTCAGCATCTGAGGCCTCAGCTTCAGTAACTGCTGGTGGTATATAGGCAACCATATATATATAAAAAAAATACATTCAAGCTTCATAGAATCAAGATGATAGATTAGCACCAATGCTTGTATTTACCTCATCATCTAAAAGACCTCACCCCAACCCCTCAATAACAACTGTTCAGTTTGCTTCCTTCCCTGGTCTCATTTAATTAAAACAGCAAACTTCCCCAAAACTATGATTATCTTACAATACTCCAGCAGAGCTGCCAGTGCATGCTAAACTCAAACACCAGTGGATTAAAAAAACAAAAAGCAAAAAAACCCCGCCTGCACTGCTGTATTTCCACCATGCACAAACGCTGCTGATACTGTTAAATCGCCTCAACAGACTACCCTGTATCATTCTAGGAATCTTCTGAAGCCCTCAAAAGCCCTGAAAACCTCCTCAACGCTAGTGACGGCGACCATTAGAAGGCTAAACGCACGTGTAAAACGTGCTTACGCGCAACAAGAACTAAGCATAGAAGCACTTTTA
>NW_009198393.1:18726-21670 GCF_000690835.1 Fulmarus glacialis | reverse complement strand
AAGTGGTGGAGTCACCATCCCTGGAAGTATTTAAAAGACGTGTAGATGAGGTGCCTAGGGACATGGTTTAGTGGGCATGGTGGTGTTGAGTTGATGGTCGGACTTGATGATCTTAGAGGTCTTTTCCAACCTTAATGATTCTATGCTTCTATGATTCTATGATTCTATATTGTGTTCAGCTTTTCCAGGTGACATTGGGGTGTATTTTGGAATTAGGTGCAATAATACCTCTTTGGTATCTGATACAACTGGCAATGCTGAATCTTAAAAAGTTGGGAGTTTTATTATATTTAATATTTGTTATCTTAATATCTTAATTAAATGTTCTTAAGATTAACAAAGCATATTCTAAATTGATGGCAACTATTGCAAGCAGTGGTTTTGTTCATAATACTGGGCATATTAAAAGACTAATACCTTCGGACATAAAAACCATAAATATTCTTTTTTTTTTTTTATTGTTTGTTAGTCTTTTGAGCAGAAGAAAAAAGAAATCAATCCTCTCTAATTTTGAAGTTTAGCCTCTCTAGAGTAACCATTCACAAACTCAGGAGTATTCCTGTCAAGACAAGAACCTAGAGTAAACCTTGAAACTGTTTTTTCTACATTCTTCCCTGTCTGAATGCTCTTATCACTGCGGAGCTCCTTTAATATTTTATTTGTTCTTCCTTTGGCATGACTCCTAAAATCTCATCCAATCCTTTTTGCAGGAGTTATAAATTAAAACAGTATTCTTTGTCTTCCCTCGCAAAATCAGTCATTACTCTGGGACTTTAACAAAGTTGAATCAATTACAAAATAATGTGCAGTGTTATCAGCTACTGCAACATCCTAGAACCCTTGTGTAAAAACTTATAGCCTTATACAAAAATATTTTAATGTGTTTACATGACCCTTTTGCATTTCAGAATTGCCTTGGGTTAAGAAAATGAAGCAATTAAAGGAAGAGAATCTTATGGTAAAATCTTTGGAGGAATTTTAAGGCAGAATAGTTTATGTTAGCTTATCTCACAGTAAAACGTACTTTTTCCAGGAAACAAAATAAAACAAATCCAAAATGTATCTGTTATTTTTATGAATGTTAAAGGAGATATTGTGATCCTCATTGATAAGAAAAGAACTACACATTTTTCTTAACCCTATCCAGGCACTCATCTGCAAGGCTCTTCCTTTATCGCCTTATACATAAATTACTCAATTTTTTCTGCAAAAGAGCATGGTATACCCTATCATTCCTGATTATTAAAAGATTTGGAATATATAGTTAAAGGACAAAGGTCCTTTCTTTTCTTAATGTCAGTGACAGGCTTTCAGTAAAAATATGGCAAAATGCTAGGTGTCAGAGTTGAGGTTCCCCTGTTCTTTCTTTGCCATTTATTGTATTCTTTTCTTTTAAGACCTACTGTAGTTATTCTAGAGAGAATGACCTTCTTGAACTGTGGAAAAGAAATGGATGATGATGAGGTCAAGAAAGAAAAGTTGAAAAGTAGGAAAATAAGGAAGAGAAAGGCTGATAGGAACAAGAAAGGTCAAAAGTATTTGTGTTTTAAATTCTTTAGAAACAAACACCCTTTCTGCATCTATCTTTATAAGAAGAACTACATAAACACATTCTGAGCAAACAAATCCGAAGAACAATATGTTTTGCATATGCAGGAGTTCAATTAAATAATTTTGTATATAATGTAGGATTTACTCCATCTACTCTGGAGTCTTGCATATTCAATCTGAGAAAGAGTTTGCTCAAGTCACAGGGTTTACATTCTACTACCTGATATATGCATATTCCTTTCTCTTTGCCTGCACTGACTGCAGAGAAATTGTGTGCCTTCTTCAGGTAGAAGACCAACAGCATCCTGGGCTCCATTAGGAAAAGCATTGCCAGCAAGTCAGAGGTGATCCTTCCTCTCTACTCAGCACTGATAAGGCCACACCTGGAGTGCTGGGTCCAGGTCTAGGCTCCCCAGTACAAGATAGATATGGACTTACAGGAGTGAGTGCAGGGCAAGGACACGAAGATGATGGAGTGGAGCGTCTGTCATATGAGGAGAGGCAAAGAGAGCTGCGTCTATTCAGCTGGAGAAGAGAAGGCTCAGGGGGATCTTATCCATGTGTATAAATACCTGATGGAAAGAAATGAAGATTAAGGAGCCCACTGACTGGGCAAATGGGTACAAATTAAAGAACAGGAAACTAGCACAGGTTGCCCACAGAGGTTGTGGAGTTTCCATCCTTGGTCATGCTCAAAAGCCATCTGGGCATGGTCCTGGGCAACTAGCTCTAGCCTGCAGAGCAAGGGAGCCAAATTAGCCAATCTCAAGCCTCAAACATTTTATGATTCTGTAATTCTGTGTAAATTGGCATATACGGCTGTTTTGCGATACTAATTTTATTAAAACACAAACCAGAATTGTCTCTATAACTGTATATGACCACACAAATATGGAAATCAACAGAGAAAAAGTTTCATCTCTTTCATCTTGCCATTTTGCATTTTCTTTTGCATTTTCTTGAAGTTTCCTAGTGCTAATTCAGCACCTTTCCACTGGTAAATGTTTCACAGTTTCCTGAAGCTAATGGTATGGTGACATCCACAATTTTCTGACAGAAATGCAGGAAGATAAGCACCTCTATGATATTAATATAGAAAATTAATAAAGAGTTTTTTTTCAAAATAGATATGTATTTAAACGTAGCATTAACTCAGTGTGCTTCATTCAAGATCCATCCTGTGGCATTATCGAGGCAGCACCTCGAATCCTGTGTTCAGTTTTGGGCCCCTCACTACAAGAAGGACATTGAGGTGCTGGAGCGTGTCCAGAGAAGGGCAACGAAGCTGGTGAAGGGTCTAGAGAACAAGTCTTATGAGGAGCGGCTGAGGGAACAGGGGCTGTTTAGCCTGGAGAAGAGGAGGCTGAGGGGAGACCTCATCGCGCTCTACAAC
>NW_009198393.1:0-18587 GCF_000690835.1 Fulmarus glacialis | reverse complement strand
GGAAGCGGCTGCCCAGGGAAGTGGTTGAGTCACCATCCCTGGAAGTATTTAAAAGACGTGTAGATGAGGCGCTTAGGGACATGGTTTAGTGGGCATGGTGGTGTTGGGTTGACGGTTGGACTTGATGATCTTAGAGATCTTTTCCAACCTTTATGATTCCATGATTCTATGATTCTATGATCTCAATCAAACATACAAACATTTTCAAAGGAGTAGTCAGCAATGACTAAATGAGCATTTTTTTTCTTCAATATACGGATAATTGTGCTGCTTTTTAGAGAATAACCATCTTATTTGCTCTCTTCTGAGATAACGTTTGTTGCTGACTTTGCTTAGAAATTTTTAAGGCTTGCTTTTTCAACGTTGTCATTGCTCCAGTGTACCATTAGCCAATTCTACTTTTATCTTTGTGGATGGGCGTAGTAAACTTATGACATTTTCTTTATTATCAGTGAACTATTTTCAGCATTGGAAGTCCCAAGAATACAGTCTTGATTTGAGCAGCAGTGAAGTAACTTTTCATTTTTGTCCTTTGGAAAAAGATCTTTGCTTGCTGTTTTATTGTTACCTATTTGTTTTTTGAATGGTTGAACACATAAAATCAAAACTGGCTGACATTAAAAATTTTCAATGTATAAAATGACCTCTAATTTTGTTTCAGATCCTCACATTTTTTCATTTATTCATGATGAGTTTGTGTTTGGACTAACTGTGAGACAGACACATGCCTGATAGAGATATACATGGCTACACATGGCCAGTTACACTTAATGTACACCTTTAACTATTTTCTGCATTCATTTTCTACCGCTGTAGCCAAGCCAGATCATGTTCTTAGATGATTAAATCCATGAACAGTTTCTAATAACCTCTGTAAGCTCTTTCCCGAAAAACTTGAAATTTTTCCTAAAGAGTACAATTTACTCTTGGAAGGGGGCATTATATCCAATTTAGGACTAAGGGTAGGGTCTTTTGGTGTCTCTGATTTCCTACAGAATCTCTCAAAAATGGTGAATAATTCTAAGATTGCTTCAAACTTCTAAGTACTGCAGGGTGAAGTTCACCAAGTACAAATTTTCTGAAAATATTTATCTAAGTACTCTCTTACTACTGCTCTTCCCCTATTCTCGGCTGGTATCTTCTCACTTTGTCATTAGTATTGGGCTTATCAATCATCTATACCCTCTTTTTATGAAAACTGAAGCAAAAAAACCTACATAATCTTTTCTTTTTTACCTTTCCTACCACTAAATTTGCCATCTTCTTGAGTAACAAATTACCCACTCCATATTTTTCCTCCTGACAATATCATACTAGTTTGTTGCTAGTTGGAACTCAAGTTTTGCCTTTTTAAATGTTGTCCCTAAATGTTCCCAATACTCTTTATACATACCTTTCCCAAACTTAGTTTTCTTTTTATGGTCAGTAGAGAGTGTGTGATACAGAAGCATAGTTATTTAGTCTCGTATTATACTCTATTCTTCCTCTCTGTCAGAACAGTTTGTATCCCTTAGTGTCATTTCTTAATGTAATTTCTTAATGCCACCTTGTATAATTTCTTTGAGGAATTGCTTTTTCTTGTTAATTCTTTATTTGCTTAGATTTTCTCTCCATGAAATATTAATTGCCAAATTTCTTAGTTTATTAAAATAAACCTTCTTATAGATACTTTTCTGTTTTCTCTTTTTCTCCTTTGCATGATCATGAGCTCTGTGATTCCATAGATCTCAATTTTACTCTCAGCCAGTTCCTCCCAAATGGTCACAGCCCCATGCAGAAGCTGCCATCTTCTCTTTGGCTTCTCTTCTTTCTGAAGAGAGGCTACGTCAGAATTTTGATCACAGCTGCCAGCTCCTTTTGTCTTTTCCTCATACTTCTTTGGTTTCACACACAGTCAAAGCATTAAGTATTCTGACCCACTGTTTTTCTTTTTGTCCTTCCTTAGCCCCTATTACAAATAAGCCTCTCTCCCCCCTCCTCTTTATTCCAGTTCTTAGTCTCTTGTGTAGATTCTAATTTTTCATAGTTACCTGCTAATATTTTCTTTGTCCTCCTAGCTTCTGGAAAAACGTCCTTCCCATTAAGTCAGCAGATTTGTACCCAGTGGTGCTCGTCCCCTTTTTTCTGAGGTGAATTTCATCATTGCTTGTCTGCCTATGAGGTATCATCACATCATCAGGGAAGTCTGAGCTGGCAACAACACTTGTACAGGCACATATTCAACTACCTGGATTTTGACTATACACTAAATCAATCTGAGTTTTAGTGCACCGCATAGCCAAATCCCTGGCAAAGTCATTAGTGATCACAAGTTTGAGTAGCATGCGAGGAGTTGTCAGAGTGATAGATGAGTTGCTCTAACCTTCATAACTCATCTCAGACTTAGGTCCTGAGAAGCCACCAGCCAGGTGAGGAACTGTGCATGAATGGAGGTAGGCACTGGTACAGATGGCATCTTTGCAGAGCTCAGGAATAGAGATTCTTCAGGGAAAGTTCTTAGAAGCAGACTGTAACTAGTGAAGGTCTATACAAAAATCACTGTTACATTAGAGCCTCATGACATCGTCAATGCTCCCAGTATAAAAAGACATGTCAAAATGCTTGACCTCCAATAGATTTTCCATTTTCTGCTAATATAGACATTTACAGATTAATATTCCTATTTTTTCCCGATATGGAGTATTTGAAAGTTCGTATATATCCGTAACAATTGCTATGCAATCTTTTGCATGCTTTATCATTTCAGATGAAACAGCCTTTACCAGTTAGTTGAATTATAAATCAGTATTAGACTTTAACCCAAGGATAGAACCTGACTTCTGTTTTTTTTTTTTTTTTTAAACACAAAATCACACTGTAGAGTCACAAGTCTATCCTCTTGGAGAAGCTGAGCAATCCAGATAAGAAATATTGCAGCAGCTATTCTTTATCTGATGCAAACCCCCGCCCCCACCAAATTGGTTTAAATTTCAACAATGAAAGGACAAGAATCCTCCATCACTCCCACTGATTTTTCCACATTCTGGGTACACAGATATTGTATGTACTTAATAATTTTCCCAGAACATGTGCCTTTGGCTTTGCCAGAGCCTACCTATTTGCAGAAATTTCCATCACTTGGAGAAGTTGTTGTTCAGCCCACTAATTTCCATCTGTTAATCCATCCAAGGTGCAAGTTCCTAGTGATTAACAGACCTATGAGTATTTTAAAAATCCTAGTGACAACATTTTAAAGTTTATGCTAAGTTGCACAAGGTAAACTGGAATAATGCTACAGTTACGATCAGAAACCGTATGGTAACACAGCAAAAATAAGCAGCAGGACTTGCCTAGAATATTAATAATAGACATAGTAATAGACTACCTTTTCCCGAACGCATCAGTTGGATGCATGGCAAATCATACTTAGGAAATTCTGTCCACTTTCCAGCTAGTAAGCATAGTTCATTGAGCATAGCAGATTTTCAACTGGGTTGAAATGGCACTCTCAAGATTTGAATGTTTTTGGTCAGAATACCTCCTCTGGTTTTAGGGTTTAACAAAGCAAGATATCATGTAAATGATATGATGATGTTTTTGGTGTCCAGGGTACTGTTAGGTTAAATCTTTTCATACCATGTCCTGCTCATTCTTTCTAAGGGCTTTTACACAATGTTTTCCAGCTGGTCAGATTATATGTTTTTCAACCTTATGCTCTACTGTAGCTGTGCAGAAGTTGAAAAGAATCAAATATTTGCAAACGAGCCTGGAACATGCCTCCTTAAAGGCAATTTAACTAAAGCCTGTTGAACTCAGTTTGGACTTCAACTTCCCTCCTACCTTGCTATCCTTTCTCGTAGATGACGAACAGCTCTCCTTCCCTTGCGTCAGCACTGTGCTGGGTGTCATAGAGCTGCCCTCACCATTACCTTCTTGTCAGAAGTTGAGGACAGCGACTATCCTACTATTGGTGTTTAAGAAGCTGGCTTCCTCATTCCCAGAGCAATTAGAAAACACTTCCATCATTTCGATGAGACTTTACAAACATTGAGATTTCTTTATCAATTTGTATGGTTGGAAAGAGATTCAAGTCTCTCCATGCCACTTAAGCCCAGCTAACTGGGTTTAAAAGAGTTTTAAGTGGAGGGTAATAGCAAAGCCCTCTACGTTGTAATGACACATAAAGTAAGTTGGGGTTTTTATTCATCACCATTTTCCCCTTTATTTCAGTCAATGAATAAGAAACAAGGAGGTAAAGAGGCACGCTTTTAAGATAAGTGAATAAATCAGAAGTGCCAGGTTCACTCCTCTGTGTGTAATGGCAACGAGACAAAAGCTAGGGCTCTCGGGCGCCTGTTGAAAACAATTGGTGGCTGGCAGAGCCCTTGCTGAAGTAGGCTGTTGAAAGCCTACAGTGTCATTTTGCAAGAAGATTTGCAGCAAAATACAGAGAAGTATATACTAGATTCCTACCTAGCATCCCTTTCTCATAGAAAACATGGCTGTAGACGTTGCAGTAGTATAGAGATAGAGAGAGGCCAAAAGGAAATATCTAAGACCCAATCTGCTATATTATGGGAAGTGGGGGAAAAAAAAGAAATTACCAGGACTGATTGTAAGACGGAGTGAGTTAGACTTTCTGTAAAGACACACAAGTTCTCGCCTTTAAAAGATAATGGCATGCATTACTCACTGTTTTCCTGGACTGAAAATTATTACTATTCATTACTAATTTGAAAGCATTCTGGGAGCATGTGTTGTAACTGCAGTCAGGTGAGTTGATGAGACCTATTCTACAGGTACTTAAGAGGATTTCCTACTGCATTTTCTAGATTGTAATTAGTCTGCATAGACTCACACAAGGGAGCAGAAGAGAAAGTACCCTCTATTCCTGACTTTTTTAGTAAAAGTGTCCTAATTTTTTTATATAAGATTTTTCAGGCACATGGATACTGCAGCACATACACAGAGATCTTGTTATGTCTGGGATCCAGACACACGTACGACATTCACAAAGTTCAAACTTACTGTTGTAAATCTTAGACTTGGGCACTTAGCGTGTGCATAGTAAGTCAAACGTGTATGGGACTCTCTGTGTACGAGGCTGACCTGCACATGCATTTGTGCTATTTGTTCTGGAATTTTGCCCAGATAAGAATTTTCACATGGAAAAGATGTCAGGTGTACCCAGGTAACTTATATCTGATCTGTGATCATTTCAGGGCCTGCACAACACTTACCATGGCATGAGAAGGGGCTCAGGCCAGGATGACAGCACTTACATCTTCAGCTCATATGATCAGCTGAAATCTTAGCCCCTCATCACTAATAGGCACAGCTTTCCAGGCACTTCCATCCCGGCACTCCGGGATAAAAGAACCCGTAATGGAACAATTCTTTCTTTTTTTAAGGATAGCGGAGGCTGAAGTGTCAATTGCCTTGCGGCTATTGGAGAGCATTCAACTGCAGACAGTGCTTATGGGCATCATTCATTAGGCATTGCCTGCTCTACATATGTCAAGGAAGGTTGGATGGTAGACAACAAATGAAAGGCATCCTCGCAGAATGATTTCATCTAACCAGTCTCAACAGTTTTCAAATATGCTCCACTTTGTATTTAATAAACTAAATAAAGATTCTGTTTTTATTGCACACATTATTTTTCTATCATCAATGAAGGGTTTTTCATTTTAATGTGTAGAGTGAATGCATTATGTATTTTCCACCAAAGAAGATCTTTTTAATATGGCAGTATATTTATCCATACCTTTTACACCGTAGTTATTTTGAAAATGACCTTTAATGTCCCTTTAAAATAAAATTGAGATTTGCATACACAATGAAGCATTTCTGTGAGGGATCTGAATGTAACATATTAGTAGATGCGTGTTGCTGTTGTCCGAAAAACGGATTTGTGCCCGGCGTGCAAGTAACCAATTCCACACGCTCAGGAGAGATATTGTTTTATTCAGGCCTGGGTGCTCGGTGGACTTGCCACAAATCAAGCACACCTGGTCTAATCACCTTTCTGTTTATATCCATGCTTCTCATACATATTTTAAATTTCTCTTTTACATATTCATTAAATTTCCAAGAACTAATTATAATATTACATCATCCTAGACACGTGCGCACTAAAGCCTTTAGGGTCTTCTTGAGGGTCTCGGGTGGTCTCTGGTGGTCAGCAGGGTAGAGAACTTTCTGTGAACTTGTCCTTCCTTCTCCTTATAAGGTTGCAACTTGTCCCCGAGCCATACTTGGATCGCTTTTGTTTACGGTTTCCATAGTCGGAGTTAATTATCACTAGAATCTAACAATGCTTCTAGGATACACAGTTTATACTAGTTACAATTCCACACACTTACAAACACAACACCTGTTAGTTACCTAACTTCTAAGCAACAAATCTTCATTGTTTAAAATTACAGAAGCAAGCAATATAGAATAATAGGTACTGTAACAAACTGTATCTACTACATCATCAGAAATTGTATACTTACTTTTTATTATCAGAGGAAGCTATGTAATAAAAAATATCATGTATCTGTCTAGATTATGAGATAAAGAATGTAAGTGAAACTTACCACAGTACAGTAGATGTATCTTTGAAATGTCCCTCCCATTCTCAGGTGTGTGAGAGGGATGCCTTGTCCTTTCATTTAGGTTTTTTCTTTGTGTATGGAGGATGGTAGGCTTTATTACCTAGATCCTGTTTCAGGAAGGCCTAAATGCTGAGCCATATTCAAAACTTTACCCAATGAGATTCTCCTGAGATACAGCTTGCACTGGATATGTGAATGTATTTTTCATTTTCTGGAACATTTTCCTGTTTTAAAAAGATTAAAACTGAAAATCTTGTTACTATTGCTGTTGTGGTTTAATCTGGCAGGCAGCTAAACACAACCCAGCCATTCTCTTCCCCCCCCCCCCCTGCCCCCGCAGTGAGATGGGGGAGAGAATCAGAAAAAAAAAAGTAAAATTCATGGGTGGAGACAAAGACAGTTTAATAGGACAGTAAAAAAAGGGATAATAGTAATAATGATAAAAGAATATATAAAATAAGTGATGCAATTGCTCACCACCTGCCTACTGATGCCCAGCCAGTTCCCGAGCAGTCCCAACCCTGGCTAACTCCCCCCAGTTTATATACTAAGCGTGACATCATATGGTATGGAATGTCACTTTGGCCAGTTTGGGTCAGCTGTCCTGGCTGTGGCTGCTCCCACCTTCTCGCTGGCAGGGCATGAGAAGCTGAAAAGTCCTTGATTTAGTGTAAACACTACTTGGCAACAAATAAAACGTCAGTGTGTTATCAACATTATTCTCACACTAAATCCAAAACACAGCACTATACCAGCTACTAGGAAGAAAATTAACTCTACCCTAGCCGAAACTAGGACAATTGCGCAGGACCCACTCATGGCTACTTTGGGTTACACATTACTTATATCTTTTCTGTCTTCTCTGGTGGCCTGCCCAGACAGAATTGTTGTCCAAAAAGCGGATTTGTGCCCGGCGTGCAAGTAACCAATCCCACAGGCTCAGGAGAGATATTGTTTTATTCAGGCCTGGGTGCTCGGTGGACTTGCCACAAATCAAGCACACCTGGTCTAATCACCTTTCTGTTTATATCCATGCTTCTCATATATATTTTAAGTTTCTCTTTTACATATACATTAAATTTCCAAGAACTAATTATAATATTACATCATCCTAGATACGTGCACACTAAAGCCTTTAGGGTCTCCTTGAGGGTCTCAGGTGGTCTTTGGTGGTCGGCAGGGTAGTGAACTCTTCATGAACCTGTTCCTTTCTTTCCTTATAAGGCCGAGGTTTGTCTCCGAGCCACGTCTGGACCACATTTGTTTATGGTTCTCTTTTCCAAGGTTACTCTTCTCTAGAGTCTAACAATGCTTCCAGGATACACGATTTATACTAGTTACAATTCTACACACCTGCAAACACAACACCTGCTAGTTACCTAACTTCTAAGCAACAAGTCTTCATTGTTTAGAATTGCAGAAGCGAGCAGTAGAATTACAGAAGCAAGCAGTATGGAATAGTAGATACTGTACCTACTGCATCAGTATCACTACGTATCACTAGTTAGACTGGAAGCTAGAGCATGAGAAATTGAGCTGGGAGAATGTGAACAGCCATAGAGAGTGTCTAATCTAAATAGACAAAACATGGAAAGGCTAAAAAGGCAAAAGAGCATGGAGAAATTAGGTGAGTTGCAAGATCATGAAGAACATTAGTGAGTACAACCCAAAACCTCTGACGTCAATACATTACTTACAATACTGCTCTACTTTGACATGCGTGACTCCTGCCAAGGTTAAGACACCAGCGCATAATTTCCCAAATCCAAAACTCAGCCACTTAATGTGGGTGCTTGAGTTCCCACTTTTCTCTTGACCCACTTGTTCTTTACTAGATATAGGTTAAACTTCAATGTGTGCACAAAAGAGAATGGAAGTTAAGATGTTGTTATGCCTGACCTTCAGAGTGGTCATGCCATTGTCTTTGATGAATGTCCCTATTTTGGGAAAAAGTTATGTTTGATATGTTTGTAAAGATGCTCTGAGTGATCATATTGGGCAAATGTGTAGACTATAAACTGTGCTTGAATGTTATATCCCATTATTGCAATGATTGCTCAATCCTTGTGCTAGTGCAGTGGTATATTCAGCTGAAATGGCATCTGACATGCAGAACAACTAATATCTTGAGAAAGCTACACCAGATTTTGTTTTTCACTGTTTCTAAATGATATTTTTGTGAATGATTGTTTTAGACATGGCGCACAACTAACAAACTGTAGCCTTTGCCTTGGCCTGGCAAAACTTTCTCAAGCCTGTTCAGTTTAGACTGAGAAACTATTTTTTTTCTGTCTTAAACAATTAAGTACTATACATTCAGTGTACCCAATAATTTTTAGTTCAAATATGCTTCTAATTTAAAAAATCAGAAGAATCTTAACAAAAGTAGTATGTCTTGTCTCAAAAGAAGTGTTGTTATTAAAAAAAGTAAAACCAAAGAATTTCTGTTACAACTGTCATCCCTTTCAGTAATTTCAGCTAGAAGGTGGTTTGAAAGATAATGCAAAATCTCTACAGAAGTTGGAAAAAAAACAACCAGAAGAGTTTGCTTAAATCTTAAGTCAGTTGTAGTCAGCAGATTCCCAAAGGAATGCAATCAAATGAACTCAGAATAGAAAACAGATGTGGAAGGAAGAACAAAGTAAGTAATATGAATGGAATAAAACAAAATGGTAGAAGGAGAGAAGAGTTAAGAGGCATGAGATGAGCAAAGTACTAAGCAGAAATAAGGGCAAGTAACAACAACAGTTACCTTTGTGGAAAACAGAACAGCAATTCAGCAGTGAGAAATAAATTTCTCTCTGGTATTTCTTGATAATTAAATTCTGGAAAGTGAGAACGTTGTGGTAAAGATACTGGATTAGAAAAACACCAAAATATGTTAGGAAAAGAATGTATGTATTGTTATTGCCTGTGTTTACTATAGACTGTTGCTGATTCTTTTGTGTTGAGGGTCCCAGAACAGAAAGGTGACCAGAAATGTTATGGGATGAAAAAAGAGGAAAGGAAAGCACAGAGGAATTATTTTAGGAAGCGATGGAGAAGTAATTTTTTGTATTTCAGAGCAAAACATATTTGGCCTTGCTAGTGACCCCTTTCTTCCTTTTGCTGATCTCTGAATGGAGAGTTGACTGTTTTGCATTTCAGATGTCCCAATGCAAGATATTGCCCATATGCAGACAACAGTAGGAGATAAAAGTATCTCAGCTTGTTGTTTGAGAAAAATGTTAAAGGGAATATTGATACATTGCATATATGTCTTGGGGAACACTTCATCTCTTTCTTAGAACTGTTATTGTGGAAGCATAGACTATTTTCCTATCTTTCTCATGTAACAGGCAGCTGCACATGGAACTGGGTGGAAATAATACGGCTTAGTTCATACATCATCTAAGAAAAAAATTGCTTGAAGTTAATAAAATGGATGAACAAAAATTGGTTTTCTCACTCAGTTTTCTGTTAAACTGTTGCACTAGGTTACATTATTTAGAAAGCCTTCACAATTTATTTTCTTCCTGAGTAATCAGTCACAAATATAGCAAAATAGTCCTATTAAAGTAATTAGACCACTTTTTTTTTTTTTTTTTTTTTTTTAAGGTGAAGAGAAATACTGGATGATCTTAAATGAAGAGTAATAACAATTCCTTCCAGGCCACTAAGATCTTTCACCCTGGCATATATCTACCTCTACAAGACAGCAGTTTGAACAGGCTGTCTGGTAAAGCCAACTTAAAATGAGACATACACCAATTACAAAGAAATACCTTCACCTTTGCAGGCAAAATGTTCTCATAAATAACATTCATTGCAGATTAATGTTCCATAAAGTTTTCATCGCTCAAAGCGCCTCTAAAATGTTATGTTAAATCACATGTACTATGTTACATTTGCAGTAGATTATAGACTGAACTTCTAATACTTCTGAAAATGAACTAGTAGTTACTCATATCTCAACATATTTTCCTAATCTCCAGCTTACTAGTAGCAGGACAGGGTACTTGTGTAGATAACTACTAGATTTTTGGATTCTTTTCCTACAACATACTTTCTTAGTTAGGGGAAGCAGATACAAAAGTGTAGAGTTTGATTCTCTTTTGATATATTGTGGTGTAAATCAGTAATGAATCTGATGTCAACAGGGTTGGACTTACCAGAACTGAGATCACTGCTACTGGAATTTGTCACAAATACCCCTTAGCTGTGCAAGTGATCTTCTAGCCACTCCTCTTGCAGCCCGTTTGATTTAATGATTCTAAAGTACATGGTAACTTAACAAATATATGTAAATGGTGGCTATTAAATGATGGGAGGACACCTAGAAGGTAATTTCAGCCTGGAAAGATACCATGAAACCCCTTAAGATTTTAATCTCTCGGGTCTCTTAGTTTTAGATGTTGTGTATGTCTAATACCTCCCTTGTTATAGCCACAGTCTGATTTTTCTATATTGATTATAACTATAATATCTCGTTCACAAACATGAATTGCATGTTTCAGAACCTCAGGAATCTGAAAGGGTGTTTTTCCCATTTTAGAAGCACATACTTTACAAATTTCTCATCACCACACATAGAGGTCAGAAAGTGCAGTCATTCCCAGTGCCCAATTTTAAATGACCAGACGTGATTTTTTAGATTCTTTTTAAAGCAGTTTCTACAATTTTCAGTTGCAGTTGTGACCTGCTCAACCATTCTTAAAATCAGAACAAGTAATTCAGACACCTAAAGAAAGAAAGATCATATTTGAGAACTTCTTTGCAGGAGATTTGTACAACAAATAGGAAATTGAAAGAGACAGCTCCAGTTCTCCAGGGCAGTATTGGCTGTCTTAATAGTTTCCTAGTTAGCTAGTTCATTAAATGTCTTTTAAGTTCCTGGGAAAAGGAAACCAATAAAACCTAGCTTATACATCATCTTCACTCCATAGCAAGATTCATTCTAAAAGCACTGCCAATACAAAACATTAATTGTTAATGTGAAGCCATAATAAGGTCAAATAACTTTTGCAGATAAATTGTTTGTTCTTGAACTCTTGATTTACAACTGTTAATTTAATGTTAAAGAAGGAAACAGAAATTCCATTGCACATTGCCACACTGGCATCAGTGTTATTTGGTAGAAGGATGAGAACAGACTCCACCACTTGAGTTAACAAAATAAACTGATTTCCACTGTACTTCATCATTTGACTGTGGAACAGCTGTAAAGACCGTTTCAGTGTATTTTGCCAGTGCTTCCAGAAATGTATCCTCATAGCAGAGGAACAGTGCACCTTAGGGGTTCTGTTTTCCCTTCAGACTGTGGAGGATGGCATGCTTCAGTAGGCTTTCGTATGTCAACTGCCATCTAGCTCATGAACTCTTCTCACCTTCCCTGTCTTGTCTCCTTGTTGCAGGTGCACTCATGAAAAGGATTGGTCGTGCCCAGCTGCTCAGTGCGTGAAGGCATGCACAGTCCATTCATGGTTAGGAGATAGAATCAGTAAATAGATAAGCAGTTAAACTCTGCCAGGTCTTCCCAGAGAATGTGCAAAATCATCCCTTCTTGTCCCAAAGGGACTATTTGGGACAGTCTTTGCCAGCCCCAGAAAGAGCCAGTACAAAAAAAAAAGTCCAGAAAATGCAAATTGTGCAAAGCTGTAAACAATGGGATTATGACGGTTTTACAATGAAAATACGTAGGAGAATAGATAATGCTACATGCTCACCTATGAGCGTATGTGGAGTAAGAGGATTAAACTGCTTACAGGCAAGCCAAAACAGCAGAATGAATATTGGAATATCCTTTGGAATTTTTTAAAGTGAACCACTTTGACTCTTATTTTGGGATATAGTTTCTTTGCACAAATTGCAAACAGCTATGCAATAACAAGCTAGTCAGAGGTTACATTCATCCTTTCATGAAAGAGGAAAGGGGGAAGATACAAAATATTTTATTCTGGAATGAAAAAAAAAAATAGTTTGATCAAATAAACTTTTAAGTATTTGTTCATCAGGAAAAAAAATCATTATAAGTTCATCTGAAAGTTTTGTCTGTATTTCTGTTTGGCCAACCAGCTGAAACAGCTTTAAGTGTTTTACTGCCTTTGCAAAGACATTGTTTTGTTTACATTTTGTCCCAGTTTTAATTTCTTCTAACTGTGAAATGAGGTAAATTAAAATGTCAGCAAGTTATGAAGTAACTTTGTGGTGCAACCCTCTTCTTACTTTAAAGCATGTGGAGTAAATATGCAACAGAACACAGAATGGAAATCTTCACAGCAGCATTGTGTCAGATGCTCTGTATGTTAGGAAACAAGCCTAAACTATTCAGCCTTGTTATTTTATTCATTATGTTACATATGCTGAATGCAAATATATTCAATTTAATTGGTTCTAGTTCCTTTTCTGTGTTTTCGGCTTTTTCTCCTTAATTCTGGCAATTTAAACTGTATTAAATAACATTATAACATCACTATTCTCTTCAGAATTGTTTCTACTTTGGTGCACTCAGGTTCTAATCCCTTTTTGAAAGAGCTGTAATTATTCCACACTCAGCCATATAATACTACAGCTATGTACTTGTTTGTGCTCATTTCCAAATGATCCAAGTAATTGTACTGATGCCCAGTTGGACATCATCAACAGATATAACATCCCAATGTCTGTTCTGTCTCTGTTGTTGTTTTAAACATGCACATTAAAGATCTATCCTCGTAAAAATACAATAGCAAACAATACAGCTTCTAGAGATAAATCAGGCTTAAATAGTAATCCGGTAAAGGAAAAAAAAACCTACTGAACTTTTTTGTAATGTTACAGAATGCAGCAAAGCACAGTGAACTAAATGCATTTGTATCATAAAATGCCAAGTTATTGTATTACATAATAAATATTGGTTGATTTGTCTGTTTGTATTTGTAGATGATAAAATACAGCAAGCAACACAAAGCTGTGGAGACAGAAGTTGTAAGTATTGATTGTTCTTGTTTTAAATTTTTTTATCCCTTCTGGTTGACACTTTTGATCAATCTTCATTTTAGGCAGAAGTAATAGCAGAGAATGCAAGGGAAGGGTTCCAAGGAAAGGAAGCAACTCTCTCAAATACATATACTGTAGGGCTTTTGGAGGAGCATTTTTTAAGAATATTTAGTTCAGAAGGTTTTGCTCTACACAAACTTCAATTGATCTTATTTTCTATGTCATTTCTAATATATCATACAAATTGCATTCAGAATGTTAACAGAGAGGCTATGGGTGTCCATGTGAGCAATGTAGAGGTAGGTAATCACAGCACTGGGACCTTGAAAAACCTTTTCAAGTTCTTTGTGTTTCTCTGCAGAGTAAAGAGTGGGCAAAAAAGGCAGCATATACAGGAATTAAGTTCAGTAAGCTATACTCTCCACTGTTCTGGACCCTGTAGTTGTTCTAAGCAGAGGTATTGCTAAGTCATGCTGATAGTAGCCTTTGCACCATTTCAAATTCACTTTGCACTGTTTTAACTTTGTATTGACTGGATAGCCTCTAAAGGCAGCCTGTTCCACTGCTTCACTGTCTTCATTGTGAAAGGGTTTGTCATGGAGAATCAAAATACGTGTATCTTGATGCACTAAAACAACATGATTGAAAAAGCTAGAGACCTCCATTTTGGCACATGCAGGTTAAGCTTTCTCATCTTCTCCATAATATTTCTGGATAGTCCTGGCCAGGGAAACTGGCCTAGAGGAATTCAAATAAAATCAAATCACCTTCTAATGCCTATACCTTACAATTGCAAAGAATGGAATCATTAATTATAGATGTATAAAAATGAAGAATATGAAAATCCTAGAACTTTCCCACACCTTCTGCTTAGTCTATACTTTTTTTTTTCATTTCCAGTGATCTGAAATAAGATTGAAATTTGTGTGAATAATGCTTTGGAAGCACCACAGATATGGAAGACTTTTGCATTTAATGTCTAATCTATGAAGAGAGCTAGTTAGCATCTTTGGTACTGATGAACAACAGGTGGTCTCAAAGCTAGCATCTACTTTCCAATGCTGATCTGCACCCAAGACCAGCCCAAGGGGCCAGTGGTAACCTTACTGGACCATGAGAGTATATTTATGGCAGATTGGATAAGTAGTTTGCTATATCTGGGGTTATTACTCTAGTACGGTTAAGTGCTCAATAGCTTTGTCTCTTCCAAACATACTGTTTTAAGTGTGCCCTAAGAGTAATTAAGTAATTAAGAGTAACTAATACTTAAACATCAGTATCTTTCCTCATATATGTGTATCTTCTTTTACATTCAAAGATTTCATTCTTCACAAGCAGATTTGGAAATGAGTCATGATGCATATAAAACAGAGAGTTGCTGTGACTCTTAAGCATTGTATGAATAGGAAACGATCCTGTTGCGTCCAGCAATTGGACACTGTGCTAGCTGTTACAACGATACTCCCAATTAGACCAGTTATCCACAAGATGGTGTACTAACACTAACAACTGGCATTCATTTTTCAGGCAAATTTCTTCTAAACTGGGGGAATGAGAAAGGATCCTTTCTATTGCCTGTGGAAAAAATATGTCTTATGCTCAAATTTGCACCAATATCTTCTGGAAAATATATTGCTCATGTCTCTCATGCAATGTTACTATCCCATCCATCTATCTATTTACATAGCTGTTTGTTGACTTCCAATAGCTATAGTAAATATTAAAAATGTGTCTTTTAAATCCTAGAGCACTCACTTGTCTGCTCAAAGATCATTAATGTCCCAGTGTGTCACAAAGAAATCCCATTTTGTAGTTGGTACCAAGAGCCCTAGGCGGTGAAGACATGATAGAGAGTTTGTTTGAAATTCTTTTTCCTGATACTCCATATAGGACGTATCAGCACATGACAGTGACAAACCTGGTCATATCCTGGGTCTTGTAGTAATCCACTGGTGTTTTCAACAACAGAGTGTGATAGCCTCAGATATTCACTCTTCTGTTCTTTTCTTGCATCAGAGTTTGTTCAGATCATACGACTGTGTCTGAGATTTCTTAATACCTGCAGATAAAGTTACCATATTAGATACAATTATTGTTCAGGAGATCTTCAGAATATTGGGTTTTAAAATCAATGGAAGCATCATTCCGTCAAGGAAGCCTAAATATATGGACCTGTATTTTTGTAAATGTTTTTTATTTAACATCTTTAAACATTCTAAATGTATATGGAAAAAGATACATGCGTTCAAACCTGGACCTTCAAGGTAAATGTATGAAGTTTAAGTCTTTATTTATCCTTATTTATGCTGTAGGTGGTACCTGTGTTCATCAGACTATGTTTATAATCTAACACAAAAAGTAATTTATCCAGAAAGATTAGACCCTTATCTAGTAAAACAGTTTTAATAGTATGCTTAGTTTTTAGGACTCAATACTGTCCATAGCATTAAACTAAGTTTAGAACGTTTGGTGGTTTAAGACCTTAAAGATCTTTTAAACAATTTATATTTTCACCTCTTCACTAGTTCTGCTGAAGTCATGGAGCCTTAGAGTCTGATACTCACAGAAGAACATTTTTGGTGGTGTTTGTTTTTAAAAATTATTGTCAACTATTTCCATAATTGAACAACATGAAATTGAAAATGCTGTCCACTTTTGTGCTATTTAATCCCTTGCTACACCAATATTTTAGACAATAATGACGAAAAGTCATTTTCTGTGAGTCAGATTTTACTTTGAAATGTTCTCTGCTGAAGCAGACAAAATTATGAGGTGTTTGGATGATGTGCAAACAAAAAAAGTTTAGGCTATCTCACTCCTTAGCACTGGTGCAAATGTGTACTTTCTGTTAGTGAAATGAGCCAGAAATATTGGTCCTATGCAGCCATCATCTTTCACAGGTGACTGATGTTGGGCAAATCAATGGGCCATAAGTCAAGAGAGACTGTAGGAACCCCTGAGAAAGAAGCTGCTTTTGTAACCGAGTGGCTGCAGACCACCCTGCAGCTGTGGCATTACTGCATCCAGTAATGCGAACGTGGGGACCTGATGCTGGCTGACGTCCAAGGACAGACAGGAGCCTTTTTTCCAGCCTATGACCCCAGTGCTAGGAACCTGCATTATTATCAAAGCAGTATTATTCTGTACAGTTGTGTGGAAAAGTTTGTAACTCTTATAGCTGCTCTAATAAAGTCAGTGAATCACATACCTTCCTGAAGATGGCTATTTCTAGATGAAGAAATTTATGAGGTTAATCAAGGATGTCTCAGTAAAGATAGCTGTCATCTTATAAATCATTTATATGGCATTATAAATATATGGTGCTGAAGAGTAGGAGTTCCAAGCTGTATAAATAAGTCCCCTTTCTAGCGAATTTGCTAACTAGATGTGCCAGTGAAATCAAAGACGTGGAGATCCTACAGCATGTGAATCTCCAAGCAGACTCTCCATATGTTTTTCTCTCCACTTATAATGCTGCTTCCCATTAATAAAGGTCAGTGATTTGACTGTTGCTGGCAATATCTCAGTTTGGTACTGTTTTCCGTGATGTTGGAAATTAAAGTAAAGCCTTGCTGTCAAAAAGCTTTGGTTCTTTTTCTCTTAACCTAATGCTTTAGGAATACCATTTCCTTTAAGAATTAAGCATCAACCGTATCTCCAGTTATATGTTTCTAAAAACACATTGATGGATTGCCCTTTTATTTACCTGAATAGCAGTAGCAGTCAGAAAAAAAACCCCAAACAATCTTCTAAGCTAAGAAATATATGCCCTCATTAAACTTGATATTAATTCTGTATTCTGTGTTTGTAAGCAAAATGATATATAAAAATTCACTTAAGCCCATCTAAGCTGGCCTGAAAAGGCAAGATCTGAATGTCACTGTTCTTAACTGGTTATAGTCAAATATACAAGGAGTTTATCTGTAAAGCATCCAGGTGTGGCAAATTTACAGGCCAGAGAACTTTATTTTACGTCTACGGAAGTACATTTCCTTCTGGAGATGTATCAGAACATAGACACGTGTGTGACAGACTGAAATGTTCGGTTGTCTTTTGCATTTCTAGGCTGAATTAGTATTTTTAAATTCAGAATTCAAAATTCTATGACAAATTCAGAATTCAGTGTTCTTCTGTGACAGAGGTGTGAAATTTTTACCATGCCTGTGCAGTCTTCCAATCATGGAAGGATGTAAATTCATACAAATAAAGCTATACATTAGAAATCGAGCTCCATACTAATGCGCTTTCTGGATTTATGGAATACTTTTCTTTGGTAAAAATTCTGAAGCTAATGAAAACATCTTAAGTTTTTTGCTGGATAAGTCAACTTAGATTAATTGTATTGGAATTGGTATTGACTTGGCACAAGTCATCAGATACAGCTGTCCAATTTAAAAAATAGTATGGGTAGCACAGTGAGTTTAACCAAGCAAGTAAATAGTCTCTGGGTGGGGAAAATCTGTGGTGTTGAACAGCAGTTAGAGCCATGTAGCTGTCACTGGTAGCTTTACCTGCACAAACTGAATAACACAAGAAAGACTTCTTTCTAATCTCTAGAGCTGTATAAACAGCAAGAGTTCTCTTAGATTTTCCTCTGGTTTAGAACTCCTTTGGGATAATAGTAGCAACATAGTGGGCAATCCATGAAAAACAGAAGACAAAGCTGTAATGAAAATAGAGAGCAAATTAACCTAGAGTGTTCAAAATTTAGAAAAGGTATACACAAAAAATACTTTAAAAATTGTTAAAAGCCATTATTTGTATATTTTTCTTACTTTTCTTGCATAGTTAAGCAGGGTTGTTACTTATATTTTAATTATTATTTAAAATGGGGGCTGTTTTTCATCTTTTACTGAGATCATTTGCTGATCTTTTGCTGATCTCTTCTCCCTGGTATCCAGTGACAGGACACATGGGAATGTCAAAGCTGTGCCAGGGGAGGTTTAGACTGGACATTAGGAAGCATTTCTTTACCAAGAGGGTGGTCAAACACTGGAACAGGCTTTTTAGAGAGGTGGTGTGCCGGAGTTTGTTCGTATCTGTATCTGA
>NW_009198392.1:32695-36119 GCF_000690835.1 Fulmarus glacialis | reverse complement strand
TATATATATAAATAAAATAACAACAGACTTAGTGTATGAGCGGTAGTCCATCATGCTCCATCCTGCCACTTACAAGAAGCAAGAACGCATTTTTCAGAGGAGGGTTAGCCGTATCCCCTAGCAAAACACCTTAGCTCGATAATTAGGTGATAGCTTCTGCTCAGAAGCATATACATTCCTTTGAAAAATTATTTTTCTTTGTTTTTTATTTTATTCTTTTTCATGTGGCTTGATGATCCATTTTATCTTAAAGGCAAGTAATGAATTTCTATCATGACAAAGCAGTTGGCCTCTATGGCATCTTGAGTTGATTTCCCCTAGCAAAACACCTTAGCTCGATAATTAGGTGATAGCTTCTGCTCAGAAGCATATACATTCCTTTGAAAAATTATTTTTCTTTGTTTTTTATTTTATTCTTTTTCATGTGGCTTGATGATCCATTTTATCTTAAAGGCAAGTAATGAATTTCTATCATGACAAAGCAGTTGGCCTCTATGGCATCTTGAGTTGATTTCTTGCTAAAAAAAAAAAAAAAAAAAAAACTTTTTTTTTTTTTTTTTATTTTTGCTGTCTTTTTATTCCTTTGAGCACCAGCTCGTTCTTGTTTCACAAGACTGGGCAAACAGAAGTTCCTGTCTGCTGTTGGTGTCACTCAATATTTTACATATAGATAATCATATTCTTCCCTCCGTGCGTCGAAATAACTGCTGTCACTGTTTTCCGTTTGGTCGCATGCTGGCGTGCCAATTTTCTCATTCATTCACTTATTCCTGAAGGTCAGTGCTCTTGCCATAGATGGTTATTTTAAGCAAGGGGAAATGTGAAGCAGGAAGCTATGATGGCACCATTAAAGACAAGAAGTTATGAAATAGCATGGTAAAATTTAAGTTTGCTTACACGCCTATGTAGGAAATAGGCTTTTGAATGGAGATGTGTTATTTTAAATGCAATATTGCAGCCCTAACATTCTAGTAGGATTTTTAATTTCTCATTAAAACTTTTTTTTATAGTTTTCCTCTGTGTTGTCTTTGAGGGTTTTTTTGGACAGTTTGTTCTGCAGGGCCGTACCGGCAAGGCTGTCATTTCCTCTGGGGGGGGAATAGCTCAGTTTCAAGCCAGTACAATAGGTTTAGAAAATCCTCTTTTTATACATCTTTCACTTTGTAATGCCGCTCCTGTGGCTTTCGCCTGACTGATCCTGCAGCATGTTCATCTGATTGGATTTGCTCTGTTTGGTATCACAAGGAGTAACCCGCAGGCATCCTTTCTGTTTTTCTGGGGTTTTGAAGTGCCACTGCACGTTGCTAATTTGAGAAATTAATTTCTTCTTCAGTGTTCTCTTAAAATTTTTCAGGTTTCTTTTAATTCATTTCCTCCCCATCCTAAGTGCTAAACCGAAAAAATGTAGAACTTGGTTTTGATTTTAATCGAGCAGAGGCACAGCATTAAAATACGTGCTTTAATTAGTACTGAAATGAAACTCAAAATGTCTGGCTGCCTAATAGGTTTGCTTGGAACCACTTTGGGATTATAGAAGATCTTTGCGTTCTTCCTTACGTTTCCATTGTGCTTTTTTTCAATTTGAAATCGTGTTCATCAGATGCAGTTTCATAAGTATTCAGATGCAGATATCTTCTCCCCACCTTGAAGAGAAGGAGCGTATTTACACATGTATGTTCTTCACCAAATTACTTTCTTTTTGAAGTCCCTGCTTTTGTCCTCAAGCCGTTCTGAATGAATGTATGAAGTGGTAATACTTGTTAAACTTCAGTTCTGGTCCACGTTTTTTAGCTCTACTTAAGGAGATTGAAGAGATTCTTTGTTCTTTTTATATTATAAATATAATGTAATATGAAAATATGAAATATTTAAAAAATTTGAAAGTAAATCTGTTCCCTATGTGCTCCATGCCATGTAAGATCATCACCAACCTTTGATCATGGACCTTTGGCAAGTGAAACATAAAGAGTCTCAGGGAGGATTAAAAACTTGCTGGTTGGTTTCCCAACAGCGGTCAAGGTTGTTTTTTCAGTAGAGGAAAACCTCTCAGCAGCTCTTGAGTTATCTGTAGTGGGAGGAGATATCCACAAAAATCACTTAAAGTTTTTAGGTAAATGTTTGAATTATATTAGTGGAAAGCACACCATCAGCTGAGGAGGTGAGAATGAAATAATATAAGTATGAATGTACAGTATAGGGCTGTATTTATCCTATCATAACGTACCAGTAGATGGTTTTCTGCTCAATACTGTAAGAAAATTGAGGTAAAGTGGAGCAAAGAAGGAGGAGTTAGGGGAAGCCGAGGGATGGCAAGGTGCTCAGCCGAGCGTCTCTGGCGGGAGGAGTAGTGCGGGGGGAGAGGGGCTCATCAGCGCTGGAGGGATGGCCTTGGTCCAAAGCTCCACCGGCAGGGGCCGGGCCTGCCCGTAATATCACCTCATTTATTTTGCAAAATCATACCAAGAAAAACAAAAAACAAACAAACAAAAAAAAACCAAAACAAAAAAACCAAAACAAACAAACCAACCCCCCAAAACCCCACCAAATGTCACCGAAGTTGTGAAGGTGTTCATATGCTGCTTTTCCTAAGAGCCCATTTCTCATTTGGTTTGTTGTCTCAGTTTTCTCCCTTGCAGTATGTTAGTGTCTAATTTTCAGTAAAACCTGCCATTTTTGTGAATTAAGGGCTCAATCTGAAATAATTACGCTTCAGGACGCTTTGGCTTGACTAGTGACCGCGGCTTCAGCAGCCCCGTGAGCAAAGGGCTGTGGTGCCAGGGCAGTTATTAGTTCTACATTAAAACGACGGCCATTCTTAATAGCAGTAAATCTCTTCCTTTCACCTCTCACATCTCCTGCCTAACATTTACAGGTCTCTGATGCCCACTGTGTCAGCGTGGGCAAAATCCCCGTCAGCATCAGTGGTTTTACCCCGGGGTCTAACAGATGCCGAAACCATTTGGTGGGGAGTAGCTGGGCGCAGGTCCCTTGTGGTCTGGGTAGCCCTGAAGTCGTTGGAGCACGACTGTAATTTATGTTTCTGTAATTAACGTGGCTTGAAGCCACGTTTTACAGTACGTTGTGCTCTGACACGCTGCCCCGTCCTTCCTGGGTGTTAATGTGGCGGTTTTTGGGACTCTGGCCGTGTCCCCGGACCAGTGAGCTCGGGGAGCACCAAGGGGTGAGCACCGGAGGATTGGATGAAAAAGGGTGAATGTATTGCTTGCCAATAGATAACTAAACATGATTTTTATGAGACATTTAATCTCCCCTGTCTCTCTCTGCCTTTTTAAATGACCAAAATGGTCCTTCTCCTTCCTGGCTCTTCATTGAGAAGCTGTGGGGCAATGCCGGCGTGGCATCTCCTAAATTTCTAAGTTTTCTCTGGGTGCGTCAGCTCCGAGTTTGATTTAGCTCTTTGCAA
>NW_009198392.1:23955-32633 GCF_000690835.1 Fulmarus glacialis | reverse complement strand
TTTTCTCCTACCCTTGGGACCTCGCTGGCTATTCATTTTCCCGGCTGTGAAGCAGCCTTCAGCCTCAGCTGTTGGCGTGTGTGCAGCACCGCATCTCGAAGATGTTTTGTGCTCGTGCAGAAACGCGAGGCTGTAATCAGAGATTATAGTTCCCCCTTCCCTTAAAGAACGGGTGCTGGGTCTGAAAAAATGCCGGATCTCAAAAACCAGATCCTATAGTGGGGTAATATTTAACAGTAAGTGTTTCTCCGGTCTGGCATCCTCTGGGGGTTTTCACCCCCAGGTGTCATGCTCGTGGTGGCTGTGGTAGAGGAGCGGGTAGCTGGGGAGGTAAGGCTGTGGGGCTGGCTCTGTAAGCAGTGGTCCTTTCTTCTGTGCACCTTTCAGCAAGTTCAGCGGTATGTTTTTTCTGCCTGTGATCAGATCAAAAGCCAGGACACCCTCGGGCAGGCAGGATTTGTGCGCTGCTGTGGTGTGAGACAGCTCTTTGCGTGTGTGCGTGGTAAGGTTGCACCCTATATCCAGCCAGACCCCTGTGTGCTGAGTCAAGTTGCCCATTTCAGAATGACTTCTCTTTTGAGATCGTCCTTCTTCATGATATTGTTGTAAAAATAAATCTGTCGTTAGCGTTATGTTGCAGATCCGGGAGAAATTTTCCATTGGTTCAGGCTGCACAATAGGAGAGAAATGTGAGTTTTACTCCAATTTATTGTTTGTTTTTAGCAGAGCTTCAGCAGCAGTGACCTGTGTGTGCTGCGTGTGATGCTCTTTGCAGAAGCCGGGGCTCATCATGGCTGCTGCCTTCTCACAAGGGCAGAGATGCTTGGCCCGGTCTGCTGCTGCGGGGCAGCTCCCGGGACCAGCCCTCGCTGGGGATGTGCCCACCTGAAGAAGCCCTACAGCTCTCTTCAAGAGCACCTCGTGCTGTGAGCACGATGGAAAAGCTAGGCACTAAAAATATGCTCTTTGTGATTGCAGTGAATATTCTGTATTTTTTTTTATGGTGAGAAAATATTGATAGGAACTTTGAATTTATCACCCTGGACCAACAGGGTGGGTGTGGGGGGGTGTGTGTGTATTTCCCGTAATTTAGCCCTTCCTCACCATTGCCCTTCACCTCTTAATCCCCTTATCCGTACACTAAGTATCCCAGCCCTCATTTCCTCCTGTATCTGCAGTGTTGCAGTGAATGCTTCTGTTATCTCTTGCTTGGACTTTTTTTTTTATTTATTTCTGCTCTATCTTTTTTTAATGGGGTGATTAGCACTGAAAAGCAACTAATATGAAGCTGGAGAGTAGCACACTTGCTGAGGCTTTCTACATATAAATGAGTCGTTTGCCTTTTCAGCCCCTGCTGCAGCCTAAGCAGGGGCTTCTCCCAGCCGTCTGCAGCGACGTGCAACTTGTCTGTTTGATAGATCGCAATTTAAGTTAAAGCCAACAAAAAAAAAAGAGCTCATGAGTAATTCTGGCTGTTCCTCCCAGTATGCCGCCCTTCGCTCCGCTCTGCATGGATGATTCAAATAATGCAAAATTCACTTGCGGAAAATGTCAAAAAATAACTTGGCTAAACGGTTCCGGGTGAGTAATGGGGCTGGTGTTGCTCACGGTGGCTCCCCTCCGCTGGCGGCTGGCTCCGATGAGCCGTGGCAGCAGGGACCCGACTGTGGTGACACATAAAAGTCCACAGTGACGCGTTAAATTGTTCAGAGGGGATGGGAGAGCGTGGCTTCCCGCACGCCGGAGCGATGCTGTGGTGGAGAGAGGTGATAAAAACAACTGCAAGTAGAGATGAATACTCCTGAGAGATGGGAAGTGACCTGCTTTCTTCTTGGCATCTTCTGTCGCTTGATAAATACCAAGCCCAGAAAGCCGCACGTGCTGAGCCACCACCGGCCTGCGTCGTCCTTCCCTCGGTACATTAAGTTACGGCAAGCTGTTTGCTTGGATGAGATGTGGTTTTTCCTCTAGCTTTCAACTTGCATATCACTTTATCATTAAAAAGAAAAGCAAGCTGAGGATCGGAAGCGGCTGTCAAGCTCTCCAAAGCAGAGCAGGGTACCGAGTCAGAGGCTCCCCGTGTTTTTGAAAGCTTCGCTGTGTCTGCTGCTTGCTTTCAGTTCCCTCCCCTGGACGTCCCTGGGCAGAGGAATAAGATCACTTACAGCCGGTGGTGGTGGACGGAGCTATTTTGCTCAAGTGGATGCTGCTCAAGGTTTTCCTACCAGTCGAGCACGTGAAATCTCACAGGTGGTTAAGTGTCCCTCTGGATCCCGCTCACCGCACACAAAGTATCCCAAAGAACAGCGATTGCACAGGACTTTATAGCCCTCGCTTGTACGGTCTTGTTTGCAATGTGTGCTTGGTGGTAAAATGCTGCGCTGCCTTCGGGGAGCGGTTGGGAGGACACTTCAAGCGCTTTCAGTGCCTCAACAGAGATTGAGTTAATCCCAGCTGAATTAATTCCTATTTACCATCTTTCTACAAGCAGCAGAGCAGGGTGGTTATAATGGGGGGTGTCAGACGCTCCCCGCTAGCACCCGCTCTGCATCCCCTACATTGCTGTCTTGGGGGCCGTGTCTTCGGTGCGGTAGAGGGATGCCTGGCAGGAGAGCCCCGGCACACGGGGAGACGCCGTGATGTGGCTCTTCCCACCCTGGCTGGTAACCACATGCGAGGTTCATTTGGTCCTTAAAGATAGCGGTGCTTGGCAGAGGTAGTGACATCTCAGCAGCATCTCTTTTGACCTGAATTTTAGCTGATCACCAATGCTATTTATAGAACTGTGTGGGCTCCCATCACCAGAAACCCAACTTGCTTCTTCCTAACCCTGTTTCTCGTCTGTCTCTTGGCCATGGTCGTGTTTAGGTGCCGAGAGGGGATTTACATAGTGTGGTGGACTGAAAAATACCAGATTTCTGAAAATAGCCCTGTGATTGCAGTAAGGTGTTTGTGGGACAGCAGTTTGTGCCTGCTGAGGTGTTCCTCACCACTTTAATTCAAGCTCAAACAGCCTTGCTCCTGGACCTCACCCTCCTGTCATATCCAGCTCCTCATCTCAGAGAGGTAATATGCAGCCGTGCTCTTGGGCAGCCCTCATCTGAGGGGGTATGGTGCTAATTGGACTATAAACCCCGGTTATTTTAGCTCTGATTGAAATGCCATTTTATCTAGGCTGTAAACCTTTTGATCAAGGACAGCCAAAGGATGGGATGTTTCAGTTCTGGCTTTGGTTCATGTTGTAAATAGTCTGTGCCATTGGCTTGGCTTTCTGCTCGAGGTGAAATCGAAGCCAAATTGTTGTTTTTGGAAAGATGTGGTCTTAATGGGATGGGAGTAGACTATGCAGCAGGTCTGTGGGATTAAAGGTTTGTGAAAACGAGTTCAGGCATGGACATAACATGGCACTAAACCAGCTGGAAGTCAGTTTTGAAGACTGAAGAGCCAGTGTGTCCCTCCCCTTCCTCCCTTGCCCCCTGCCCTGCCCACTTTGATGCCCATCTCCTGCATCTTAATTGAGCCCCAACTGCTTGTGCAGCAGCCCTGCTGCCTGGTTGCAGCTCACGGAAATCCCCCGAGATGGGAAGAAAACTTAATTGGCTTAATTGGCTTTTTGCTCCCTCCCCACCTGCTCTGTCACCCCCTTGTTGTGTCCCAGCCATGTGGTTAGACTGGCCAGACCCTTGAGTTGGAGACCTCCATGGAAGGAGACCTGAGTGGTGGGCAGGACAGATGTGCCCATCAGTCTTGCGGAGAGGAAGTTTTTGTGCCCACCTACCTCCAGCCGCCCTCTCCCCCTTCTAACAAGCACGACACAGTATTCCTGTTAGATGGAAACAGAAGCACAAACACTCGGGCTCATATGTTCAGCAAAGCCTAGATTATTCTGAATCATCCAATGTCCTTATCAGAGCGCTACAGACAGCGCTTGCATCAGTCACAGCACAGGCTAGTGGAGTTGGTGGCAGCGCTCTGCCCGTTTTAATTGCCACAAGCGAGCAGCGATGTGAAGCCCTGTCCCCAAAGAGCAAACGAGCTTGTTACTGCATGTAACTCAGCTTTGCAAGAAACACGGGCTCAGCAAGTCTTCCCTATTAAAAGCCTGCTAAGGATGCAAACGTATAGGGGTGCACGTATAGTGCAGCAACCAGCTGGGCATGCCAGAGTGGGGGCACTGCTAGGCTTGGATCTAGGAATGGGAACTCCCCTTGGGATTTTAGTTTTGGGTTTTTTTCCCCTCTCTCTTAATTGCAGAGTACCGTGATGCCTAAAGACTTAGGTGGGGGGGAAAGTGGAAGGGTCATGTCCCTGCAACTCCCCAGGGTGTGGGGTTCCTCCAAAACAACCTTCATCATGGCTCTGGGCCACACACTGGTTCTGCTCAGCCCCTCCGGTGCTCTCAGATGTATCATCTCTTCTTTCTTCCCCGGCAGACATCCCATGTTTTTCTGCTTGCTGCTCCTTCCCCCTGTGAAGAGATTATGATGCCCAGTAGATAAAATACCAGGTCTAGTGGAAAGGTCTGGCTAAAAACTAGTGCTCTGTGCTAAAATTACCCTGGGGACCTGAGGAAGAGTTGAATTACTTGAATTTCTGGATTCCACAGAAATAATGAGCATACTTATTGTGGGGAGAGGCTGCATATTGCCTTAAGCACGTCTACCTCCGTTTTGCCTGCGATGGGCAGTGCATACTCTACATATTGCAAAACCTTTTGAGCTTCGAGAAAAGCAAATACTCTTGGTGTTTGATGGAGCACAGCATGCTAATGCAAGACCAATAGTCCTGGGGCAGAGGAGGGGTCCCCCCCAAACAGTGAAGCCCAGTTAAACTGAGCCCTTGTACCCAGACATGCTGCTTTCCTCTACTCCTGAGCAACCTGCCCAAGGGACCTTTGGCAGACTGGGGCATGAATCCTGCTTTTTTTCAGAGTCCCAAGTCAGTACTGGGATGCTGGGCCAGGCCAGCTAATGCCCTGAAATTCGTTTTTACAAACTCTACCTTATGTTCTGACCTGCCATATTAATTTTCCAGATGATATGATTGTGGCTTTCAAATTGGAGAGCGCTCTGAGAAATATCACCAAACAGGCATGCTGCTGCTGCCATCTGTCTTTGAGCTGCTTCTGGGATCCCATTACTTGCTCTCAGCAGACGATGGTTATTGCTTTATTGAATTAGGAAGAAAAAAATCTAGCAACTTCTGAAATACTGTTTTCCGTAACTGATTCCAGGTGCTAAATTCTCATTGAGACCCAGGGGACGTGTTGAAATAATGTTTTATGCAGATCTTGGGCATAAAGTTTTTACAGGTCTGCCCAGAAAAGTCCCATGACCTGATAGTTTTGAAGGACGTGTCGTTTGGAGGGCTCTGAACAGCTCCAGCACCACCGCATTGAGTGATCTCCAAGCCATGCCACCCCAACCAAGAGCCAACATTGGGTGCTGTTACTTCTTGTAAAAACTGAAGGCTTCATTGCCCCTACTGATGGTTTTGGCCAGCTCAAGCTGTTGCCCCAAGTCCCCCTTCTTCTCCAGCCAACCCCTTTTCCCATGTCTTCCAGCTGCAGGCAGTTGCCCCATGCCACCCAGCCTGCATCCCACCGGGAAGCAAAGCTCTCAGCACAGCGAGACCCTCTCCCTGGGCGAGTGGGTCGCTGTGCACCGATGAGCAGCATCCCCTGAGGTGATGTTGGCCATGCACAGTGTGCCATTTTGCATCCCAGCGCCTGCTGCACGCCGTGATTCAGACCTGCTTCTCCTCCTTTCCTTTCTCTGCAGAGTGCCAGGAGCCAGCCCAGCCAGGCAGGGGGGTTAACACCAACAGACGAGGCTGTGGGCAGATAAAAGCTTATGGGAAGGTGGTATTTATTTGGATGTAAAATGTTTTCCCCTCCTGGTGCACAGGTCCTGCTGCTTCCCTCTTGCCGGCCAATCCATCCCTTATCTGCCCAATTTAAGGCAGTTTAGGTCTGATTGCTCGCAGTCAGCGTAGCTCCCACCATTCAGCTGGAGGTTTTGATGCACAACACTCGAAAATCAGGAGAGACCTCTCCAGCTGAACACCCGAACACGAAGGGAGCAGCAATCGCTCCTGCTATCTCACCTGTGAGAAATGCGCTGTAGATCAGAGGGTGCGGGTGGCTGGTAATTACACTTGAGTCGCCTGGGTGTGAGGCCAGGGCGCGGTGACAAGATGTATTGTTTCTCTCCAAAAGTGGTTTCTAATTGGCGTTGGAGCAAATCAAAGCAGGGTGAAATCAGCTTGAACTGTGCAGTTTGCTGCTCTGTACTTTCCTTTTTGTCCACATGGACACAGAGCGCGGCTGTTCCTGGAGCACTGCAGCTCGCATTGCCCGTCACCCAGTCCAACGTGCTCCTGGGCTGCGGCGGCAGCACCGGTGGAGTGGAACCAGCATGCAGGCGCTGGGCGCTTTTGGCACCTAAAGATGATGTATTGAGATATTGGGCTTGACTGAGAAATGCTTCTATAGAAGCACCTTTTAAAAAATGTTCTGCCAGAGGCATAGGATGGCTGCCTGGAGATAGCTGTCTGTCACAGCTGTGATGCTTTAATCAAAAATACACTATTTGCAAGTAAGAGAAGCTTTTTTTTTTTTCCTTTGCCTGACGAGTTAATTTGAGATTTCATTAAACACTGGTCCGCTCCTGCGGACCGAGTTGTCGGCTGTGATGGCGTGGACGGATGCCCTCGCTGAGGAGCTCTTAAATACTTTGTTCAAATGATGTTCAAATGATTTATTTCTCTGGTATTTATTACTTGGGGTTGCATCCACCACTGTGACCAGTACATCTCCATTTCTCTTTCCATCTTCTCTTTCCAGCCACCAGTGCTAGAAATGCTGCTGCAGCTCAGCAGTGGGAGTGCTGTCTTGGCAAGGGGGATGCTCCCCGTGCACTGCGGGGTGCAATAGCCGGCTGTGCGGGCAATAAGGGGCTAAAGGCAGCATTAAAATAGTGTTTGACAGCAGCGCGTTTGCACAAAAAGGGTGTTCATGAGAGAATTCTTGCATGGTGGGTTTGGGGTTTTTTTTGTTGTTTGGTTGGGTTTTTTGTGTTGACCCAAAGCTGCTGCTGTTTAGAGATCTTTCAAAAAAAAAACTAAGAAGCCCGAAAAGGTGGAGGAAAGATTTGCTTCTGCGATATTTTTTTTTAACCGGGCAATTTCTATTTGAAATTTTTTCTCTTCTGTAATGGTTTCTAGTTTCGCAATCAAGGACTGGGCCCCTTGTTTGAGCAGAACAAAAGTTGCTTTCATTTGTAAGCTTGCCCAGGGTTTGAAACTGGGCTGAGGGGTCCCGGACAGGTTGCTCTCTGGTGATCCTTTGAGCCCCCCATCAGGAGGGCAGCAGAGAGCTCCCCTAATTGGGTAACTTCATATTTTGGCTTGGGTGGTGATAAAGCAGGCAGCCTTGCGGATAGCAGGATTCTTTCTGATTAAGAGTTTATGCACCTTCCCGGGATGTATCACTTTAGATCTCCATGGCAATAATGACTTTAGATCAGCAAGCAAAAAAATCATGATTTGAATGACCAATTTTAATCTTGCTTTGCAATTAGCATTTCTTTTGAAGACAAGGTAATTGCTATTGTAGACTGGCTTGCAATTAAGTACCCCCTTCTTAAAGGTTATGCAACGGCTATAAAAACACAATTAACAGTGATGTGGCTTTACAGGTTATCTGTTCAAATTCTAATCGTTTGCAGATTTTTGTGGTAGAATTGGTATATTTTACTTAGTAGATGGTGACTTATGAGCTGGGTCCAGGTGCTTTTGGATGGGGACAGGAATTCCAACACAGAAAGCCTATTCTAATTTATTAAAATAGGTAGCTGGTGACTGGACAAACTGTTTCTGGTGTTCATGGCCATACTTGTAAGCCCGTTTTGGGCACCAGGGCCACCCAAGTGGGTCTCTCCAGAAGAAGGCGAAACGGGAGGTACGTCAGGGGGCAGGTGGTCTGTAGGCTGCTTTGATGGGACCGTGCAAGGCTGAGCTCCTTTCATAGCACGTTGTCCTCCAGCGCTGCCCGAGCAGCTCCTAAACATGCACAGAAACTGTACCTGGAAATGCAGAAAGCCATTAATTGGGTCTGAAAGCCATGGAGGTGCTGTGGAACTCCGGGGAGATCAAGACCAAGAGTTCTGCAGCATGAAGGTGGTGACCAGTCACCTCTAGGAGGCATTTTGCACGTTGTGGTCTTGGTGCCGGGACATGCTCAGACGTCTTCAGCAGGGAAGCTGGTCGCAGGCTGTTTTTACTGAATAAAATAGCTGCTGTTCAGTGTTTGTGGTCTGTAGGACGGCAGGTGATGGACTTGGACTGCAAGGAAGATTTAGATTAATACTTTGGGAATGTTTTCTAGCGGTGAGGATGGTTAAGTCAAAGCCCCTTTATTCCCCCTTTTGCTGCCCACCCAGTAAATCCACAACTGGTGGGAAGTTTTAAAGACCGAACTAGACAAACATCTGTCAGCAGCGATACAGGCTTGTTTAAGCCTGCCTGGGGGTAGAGGGTAGAACCAAAACCTTTCAGAGGCCCTTACAGCCCTCTCTTCTTGCTGCTGCAGGACATCAGGGCGAAATCCCCGAATCCTTTAATATGGGTTTGTTGCAACGAAGCAGCAGTGTAAATAAAATTCAGACGCAGGAGCATCT
>NW_009198392.1:12764-23941 GCF_000690835.1 Fulmarus glacialis | reverse complement strand
GTGCCCAGGCTGGAGGAAACGCCCCCAGCGCCTCTCGTCTGCTTCTCGGAGTGTCATAAAGATGCTCAAGGTTCACGATAGGGCCCCGAGCCCCGTGGGAAAGCCTTCTGCATTCGTTCGGGGTCGCTGGAGCCGGGAGGTGGTACCTGCCCCTCCTGCCCGTTGATGTGTGGTTGGTACAACAGCTTTCCCAGGGCAGTGCTCAGCGCTGCGGTTCGTTACTCCTCTGCATGGGAAGGGGGCTGCCTGAGATGGCTTCGTCATGGGTTTTGGATTAACCCTCCTTCTGGACACCTTCCAGGTCCCTCTCTCGGGTCTCTCCTATCCAAGCGTGGTAAGTCCTGGCTGGACAGGACCTTTTGTTCCCCCAGCAGTCCTCCTTTCCCCTGCCTCCTCCACGGGGTCCTGAGTGCCGTCCCTCGTGACAGCCCCTGCAGGCCTCCATCCTCCAGTGCACTGTGTCCCGTTGGGCTTCGCTGCGGCTCTTAAGCTCTGTCACGATCATCTAATGAAATTCCTGGAGAAACCAGTACAGCCAGCTCCTGAGGAGGGCTGTCCCAGCGCAGTCCAGACCATGACCAGAAGGGGGGATGTCCTGTGCCTGTCCCCTCCCAGGTGCACATCTGAACTTCGTGCATATTTAATTTCTTCAATATTTGCATCCTCTGAGCAACACAATAACCCAAATGCAGATACAGGCTGAGCTATTTCGAGCAAGATCAGACCTGCCTTGGGCAGCTTATGCTATTGCTCCTTTGGCCAACGTTTGGTAACAAGCCGGAGTATCTCAGGATTGTGGCATCTGCTCACTTTTCCTTTGCTGCAGCCATAGATTTGTGTTTCATAGATTGCGTGGCTAGCTGGATTATAAATTATTCATGGCAGGGAACTTATCGTGTTTATCTGGAATAATTGAGCAATTAAATCTGTTTAGGTATGTAAAAAGATTGTGCAATGGCTTGTCTATCTTCAGGCCTTAAATTCTACAAGAGCATTTATTACATATTTAATCCAGAATAATAAAAAAAAAAAGACGGAAAATACATTCTGCTTTGATGCATTGATCCACTCCCATATGTTCATTTGCAGTTGTTCATTCCAGTGGCTTCACTCATAAATACATATTGGTGCAGGATAAATGAGACCTAACTTGGCTCCTTCAATCGGCAGAAAATGTGAGGCCATAACACCTGGTCTGTGACTCTCTCTCTGAAAATACTTTGCACTATTTACGCTAGCACCAGGATTGTCTTTATTGTTTAAAAACTTCCATCCCAGGCGCTTGCTACTGCGTCAGAGGATCAGGATCCTCTCCGCCCTGACTGCTGCTGTACCCTACTCAGATGTTGATGCTGCCAAGGTAATGCAGAGTTTGGGGCGTAAAAGGACCTTCAAATATTCAAGCGTGTTTAGTTTAGTCCCTGAGCTACAGCCATTATCTCCTATTACTGTAATTGTCCAGGAGGGTTCCCAAAGGACGCAGGAACTCATGGGCAAGGCTGCAGCAGGGCCCACTCATACTGAATAAATGTGGAGCCAGGCGGTAAACGAATGATGATTTTATTCTGTATTACCAATAGGAAACTGGGCTGCTTTTAAATTAATCTATTAAAGTCTATTTATTGAGAGCAGCCTATGCTCTTTATAGCATTATAGCTATGAATTGCATCACTGCTCTACGTGGTAGCCTCTTTGCATCCAGAGAAACCCCATGGCCTCATGTATTTCTCTGCTTTAGGCAGGAGGTACCGGTGAATGGAAAGTTTTGAGCTCCCCTGCTCCCTCCCAGGCTGCTATTTTAGTTCTGCAGAAGACAATAAGTGAGCAGGACCGGAGGCTCCTGTTACTCTGGACGTCCGTCCTTCGGCTGGCAGCAGGGTACGGGAGCAGCAGCAGAAAAAGGCAAAGCAAGCCATTAGGCTTTCCTTGACCGAGAGGGCTCGTGTGGAAGTCCTGCATTATGGAGCGGGAGGGGACCCGGGGCTGCACTTAGAGCCCATCGGCGTGCAAAGCTCAAGAGGTTAAAACCTGGGGTGAGCTCTTTGCGATCCTCCCTGACCGAGCCCAGGGGAGAGCATCCTCTGAGCACGCACAGACGTCCAAACCTTTCATGCGCTCCTGCGGACAGGGAACAAAGGCTGTCTAAACAGGAGCTAGCGAGGCAGCAAATTGCACAAGAAACCTTCCCTAATGAACTGGAAGGACTTGTCCCTTCGCCTCGGGCGGTGGCACTGCCGGCGTGCTTAGCTAGGCAGCGCCTTGCTTTGGCGGGGGGGACCCCCACTCCGGGGGGAGCAGAGGAGCAGCGCTGGGTCTGATGCTGGTAAGGTTTCCTTCTGCCCATCCATTTCTCTCCGCCAGCGAGGGCAAGTGGTGAAGAAGGGGAGCTAGCAGCTTGATCGGCGCCTTAGCCATGGGGGATGCTACTGGGGGAGCGCCGTCCTGCGTGTGACAGCAGATCGAGGTTAGTTGCAAAGCCCTGCAGCTGCAGTTATTTTCTTTGAATGTTTGCTTCATCTCTGCATCAGTGGCTGTGTGGTGTGGGTAAAGATTGTCCGAACAGCGAGGCACGGGAGCTGGAGGTTGCCTTTAAAAACTGCAGAGGCTCGTGTGGGTTAATGCCTCCTGACACCCTTTGGGGAGAGGAGAAGGCTTGCTCTAGCAGCCTCCGGTTAGTTCGGGGAGCACTAACTAGAGAAAAGGAAACCGGTTAAGAAGTGACTAATAGGATGAAATGGCACCGTCTTATTCCACAGCTCGATTCTCTGAACAAACGCAGTCTCCCATCTGTTGTTTGCATTGAAGGAGATGAGTTTGGGGGTTGGTTCCTCTTGCTCGCCAGCAAGCGAGCAAGTTGATTATTTTCTGGCAAGCATTAGCAGGATGATTACTGACGGCTTCGGTGGCTTCCCCTCCTGGGCAGGAGTGCTGAGGACTAGATTTTATTTGTATTGAGATGTTTGAAGATAAAGATGAGCATAAGGTGGCCTTTTTCAGAAGTGCTTCAGCGACCAATTCCCCTGTCAATTAAGTGCCGAAACACTCCTAATTGCACAGTCCCTCTGGAGCCCTGGGTTCTCCTCGAACTGTGCTTTAGATTTGGACCAGGAAGCTTCAGCCCACGCTGCCTGCGTGTTTGCATTCGCCTCCTCTCCACCTGGGTGCACACATGAATTTTGGTGATGTCTTGACACGCAGCCTGGCCAGGGACACATGACAGCTCCTGCACCCTGGGCTGCTCATGGTTCTCCAGAGGTGCCCTAGGAGACTTCATCTCCTGACGTTATCTGTCGTCCCCCCCCAGATCAGACCCTGGCTGGTACACCACATTGCAGCCTCCCACGGGATGCTTTGCAGGCTTCTCGTTTCATTTGCACGCAGGATGTGCGCTGATCCAAACAACAGGGGCTGCTTTTCCTACCCTCGCTGTCTGAGCTTTGTGGCAAGCTGTCCCTGCGCTGCTACAGGAGAAATCAGCAATAGCCCGGCTTTAAAAAACAACCCCCAAAACTTCAGAATAAGGCATATATTTGTATTTGTCATATGCTCCACCAGCCAGTCTGAGATGGTGTGGGAAGCCTTCTCCACGCAGTGCTTTTAGCTTTTTCCGTGCATCAGCAGCTCTTCCAAGATTTGCTGAGCTTTCCCTGCTCTCCTACAGCCATTCCCACCTCCTGCCTTCCCGGCAGTGTCCCAGCTCCCCACCGCAGCTTGCTGTTCCCTCTATTTTCTAGCCGAGGGCTGCCTTTAGCACTGCCTCTTCTCTTGGATCAGGATGTTGCTTTAATTGTAGGGTACGTGGCTTTGGCAGATTTCAGCGTGACAATGTAAAATGCAAGACGTGCCCCCCAGAGAGCTCCTCCAGAGCGGATCCCAGAGGCATGGAGGGGAAGGGACGTTTCGCTGACTGGCTGATTTCACGAGATGACGGTTCTTTGTCTGCAGGCAGAGCTGATGAATTGAAGGCACGTAAGGACACTCTCGGGCAGGTCACTGGCAGCACATGCAGCTCTAGGGAGGGGCCAGGCTGTTGCAGTGTTCCTCCAGGATAAGCCAGTAGCACCCATTAATGAAACCCTTCTTCATCCAGTCAGTGATCTTGGCATTGAGACTCCCTATTAGTCTGATTAACGCAGTACCTTCGTTACCCAATTCCAACTTTGGTTATTTTTATACTCATCTCATTCTGGCTGTACTGCTGGCTGCGAAAGGCAGAGGAGGGAGCTGTGACCCTGGCCCTGGGGTGCATCTGCTGGGGGTTGGCTCCATGAGAGGTGGCTCTGGGGCAGGAGCCTGCTTGGGGCTCTTGGAGTCGAAAAGCTCCTGCCGAAGGCTCGCTGTCTTGCTCTTCCCAAATATGTGTTTTCCAGGATTTCCAGTTTTGTAGAATATTAAATACAATGTTTTGGGCAACTCAGAGAAAACCCATGCTCCTTTTCTTCTCTGATGTCCCATGAACTTGGCTTCTTGTTTTTCAGCTAGTTGTCCATCCTGTTGTCTCACACCAGAGAAGGATGGGTTGTATCTTCTGCTGAACAAAGCTCCTTTGCTCCGTCCTGTTCAAAGTGGTCAACCTTGGATGGGATTGGCCACGCTTGACTCGAGATGACTTGGGAGCTGTTCCTCCCAGCCTAACATAATCATCTAAAACAAGTCAGATGAACTGTGCTCCTGAAGTGCCCAATGGCCTCCTCTGATACAGGGTCGTATGGCTAGCAAGGTCAGATGGCTTTGGCTGCAGTGAGGGGTTGTAAGTGGGTAGAGCTGGTGAGGAACCATTCAGTCTCAAGTCTCTAAAGTCTTAAATATGGTCATAGAATCATAGAATCATTAAGGTTGGAAAAGACCTCTAAGATCAAGTCCAACCATCAACCCAACACCACCATGCCCACTAAACCGTGTCCCTAAGCGCCTCATCTACACGTCTTTTAAATACTTCCAGGGATGGTGACTCCACCACTTCCCTGGGCAGCCTGTTCCAAGGCCTGACCACTCTTTCAGTAAAGAAATTTTTCCTAATGTCCAATCTAAATCTCCCCTGGTGCAACTTGAGGCCATTTCCTCTCTTCCTAAATCATCTAATGCTCTCCTATACTTTATGGGTTTATTATTTTTATATAGTAGGATAGCATCCTGGGTGACCTCGAAATGGTCCAAAATAACCAACCCTCAGCAAAGACAGAATTATTCTTCATTATAATCCTAAATTTTGGCTTGAAGAGATCTCAGACTTTCAATTAAGAAGTCTTTCTGCTTACAGCTCATTTTAAAGCTTCTCCTGTCTACTGCAAAGGCTGAACACTATACTTAGGACACTTTTAGAGCTGTATTGTCTTACCTCAGGAGAACAAAACAACCCACACATTACCAGCGCTCCCTTGCATCTCCTGGTAACAAATCCAGGGGACGGACTGCTTCCACATAGTTTCCTAAAATAAGTGGGGTTAGAATAACTTTAGAAGCCTTATGAACTCAAGCTGTCTCTATCGTTTCAGATAATTTTTAACTGGGTGCTTTTCTTGGTGTTTTTCGAGAAGGATCGGTAAGCCACAGCGCACAGGGAGGTTTTTTGGTTGCCCCTATGTACCTGTGCAAAACACTGCGCTCCTGTACTGCACCCCTCTGCAGAGGGTCAGGATCTGGCCCACCATGCATGTGCCCATCTATAATTCTTATCGGTGTTTAAATCTGCCCTGAGCACATCCAGCGTGTGCTGTGTATATTCCTGCCTACCATTTGTTTTAAGGAAATGCTGATTTGAAAATTTTCGTTCCTAATGGGATTTGGAAGAGGTCGGTGCTTGCAGCTGCAGGATGGCATCGAGAGGGGGAGGCACATCTGGCAGCGGTGACCCCACAAGTGCTGCAGGCTGCAGACCCATCCATGCATTAGGGAATAGCAGGATTTGGGAGGGGGGTCAGAGGAATAGTCTGGGACGTTGCAGGGGTCTGGGGTGGGAAGGGTAGGGCTGGTGGTCATGGGTGTGTCGGGCGCTGCGTGCAGGGCTGGGGCAGGTCAGGTGATGGATGCAGACATACCCAATGTCAGTAAAGATGGTTCAAACCTTCAAAGCTTTTGAGATCAGTATGGGTATAAAATACCTTATAGATGAAAGGCCTGCAAGCTTTACTTCCCTGAGTCTTCTGCTGAGCCCAACAGCATGTGTATAATTTGCTTTAATGGTTAGAAACATCTGCTGTTAAAAGTGATGCTTAATATATTTGGCTTCCATTTCCAGTCATTAGTTCTTTTTATGCCTTTTTCTGCCTAATTAAGAACCTTTTAGTACCTGATATTGTTTCCCCTGAATGTGCTGCTATATCGTAATCAAGTCACTTCTTAATCTTCTCTTTGATAAACGAAAAAGATCAACCTCTTTAATTCTCTCATTTCAGACATTTTCTGCATCCCTAGAATCACTCTTAGAGATCCGGTCTATATCTCCCACAGTGTTTTACTAATCTCCTTAAAATGTCGGTGTGGAACCGTTGAGGGCTCTGGAAGGAGTCCCTCGGTGCTGGATGAGGAGGCTGAGCCACCTCCTCACTCCTACCTCCAGCTCCGGGCTTCCCGCACGGATCGAGCGCAGGTTTGCCAGGCAGCAGAGACTCATCTTCGTCTATTTATCGTTTTACCAAAATCTGCCGTGTGTGAGTGGTGTTAGCCATAGTGAGATACTTAAGCAGTGATGAATCCTTGTTGTCTCCTGGAGCAGCCAGGTAACTAGTCTGAAATCCATTTAGCATATTCACTATTCATATTTTATAGTCCTTTTTTTTGTCAGCATGTCATGCATTACTAGGTCAAAACACCTTTTGGACATTAAGGATATTGCTTCTATGCATTACTGTGCATAGAGTAAAATCAGGTTTGCCTGCTGTGACCCGTTTTCCCTAAAACCACGTTGACTGGCATATACCCGTGCCCTTCAGTTTTCCGCTGCGTGAATCCAGTGCTGTCCTTCTGTCTTGGACAGATGTCTGGCTAGCTGTCCCCTTCAGGCCATACCTCTGCCGCCTTGGATATTTAAGCAGAAGACTCTTCCAGTCTTCTAAAATTTCCTCTTAAAAATGAACATCAGCACGCAGCAGTTTTCTTAGCTCTCTTAGATCTCTTGGATGCAAAATTATTCAGATCTGCCAAATTTAAATATCTTCTGGTGCTGGTAGATGTTGCTGAATGTTCTTCTCGATTGCTAATAAGTTGGAAATGCTTCATCCTCGTAATGAATGTTATCCTGCTTCTTCCCAAATGTTCGACGACAGTAATTACAGCACTTCTGCCATATCAGTCTCATTAACAGCTTTACCGTCTCCATCCAGCGATGGGCCTCTGTCCTTTCTAGGATGGCCTTTGTCCCTAATGCCCTCGATCAATCCTTCCTACAGCTCCCCAAGAAACTTCTTCCTGAAGGTCCTTTGTTTTCATATGGTTTAAGCACTTCACAGCTGCTCAGTTGATGTTGGTGTGCTGAGCTCCAATATTTGCTGATTTTATATTTCTAATGGTACCCTTCATTTTGCACAGCAGCCGCCTTCACTTTTAGCTGGCCTCGTTCGCTCTTCAGTGAGGCATCAGTTTGGTTTCAGAGGTATTTTCCACATTTCCATTTTCTTTGTATTTTTCAGTATTTCCCCCAGTCAGATTTCCTGGGGTGAGGGAGATTAGCATGCTCTGAGCAGCCAGTCTCAGGCTATTCACGAGAGCGCAGCTTTACCTCCCCTTATTTTAGGGTATAACAGTGACTTCAGCATTCCCAGGAGGTGAGCTGGAACTAGAGTTTTCAATAATTTTGGGTTTTTCTCTTCTCACCGGTAGACATTTTGTTTTGCTAGTTACCCAGACTGTTAGCAGTGATGAAGAAGCAATAGGATAAATTATTCTTTTCCTATTCTTGCCCCTATTTCTTTATTGTTTTCTGAGCATCTTCCCCCTGCGTGATGAGTCTGCAGGCAAGAAGAGGAACATGTAGAGGATGGCAATGCAAGCCAACCGAATAGTCCACCCTTTCATCTATTTCTGCGTCTTATTTGGCCAGTTCTCCACCAAATCAAAACTTTCAGGGGTTGGGCTAGTAAAGGTTTACACCCCGGCTTTTCCATCCTCCTTTCTCTTTCCTGGGGGAAGGATCTTTAGCAAGATGACTTGGCCCTTCCTCTTTACTATCTTCCCTTCAGGATCCTTTAAGTCATCTTTGATCTGTGTAATCCACACGCTGTGTCATCAGTTGCATCAATTTGTGATAAACCCAACTAAATTTACATTTCAAATGCTTGCTCTGACCCACTGTATTCCCTGCAGCTTTCTCCTGCTCCTCAGGACAGGCATTCGACTCAGCAGTTGTTCACCAAGTCACCGAGAGCAGTTTGATGGTTTCCATCCCATATGAAAGCCCCCTGGCTTTCTTCTGCCTTGGCTCCATAAGCCAGGGTTATTGTGGAAGGTGAGAAAGCTTCAATGATCACATTGTTCCCCAGCCCCTGAGCTCAGAAAGATCCTGGTGAGCTCGTCCATGAGCCGTATGCAGCTTGCATGGCGGCGGGACCCGGGGACGGTACCTCCCGGTGCCCGGGGAGCCGTTCTCCTGCACCAGCCTTGGCCAGGGGCAAAGCAGGCACCGTGCGTGGCACGGGGAGGGGGTGAGCCAGCAAAGCCGGAGCTGTGAGCTGTTCGGTATTCACCAGCAGCGTTTGCTTCTCGTTAAAGCTGGCAGACAGTCGAGGGCAATCAATTGCATTCCCTCAATATTTTGTTTGATTGTTTGGGAGTTTATGCAGGAGAGTGGCAAAGTATTTTTCCTATTCCAGAAAATAAGCTAAATCTTGTGCCAGGCTGCAATAAACACAGACTATACAAAAGCAGGAGTGTCGAGCATGTCCTTTGTCGCGTACCTTGCGGTTGTGGTCCCTTAAAATCGAGATGCAAACAGCCCCGATGGCAGGTCTGGGAAGATTTCCTCTTCCCCCAATTTCCACCTCACCGGAGGGTCTTAAAGTGCGGGTAAGGAGATTATGTGGAGAGGGAAGATTTGCATTTCTCGGATACTGGGAACTTTGCAGGGAGAGACAATCTGAATAGAAAGGATTGGTTCTCCCTTAATCGGAGCTGATGGGGACAGTGCCCAAAGCTGATGGGATTTTGGGAGACGCTGTCCTGAAATAGAAAAGTGGGAAGAAATTGCAGGGGATGTGAAAGCAAAAATAACTGTATGTCAGAAGAGATAGCAAGACCATAAGAAATTATAAAAACTAAAGCAATATTTTCAGGAACTAAATATAATGTGGCTTGTTTGGAAAGGCTTGGAGAAACAACGATGTAACGCAAAATTGCTGGGGAAAAATTGAGGCTGCTTTTCACTCAGCTCCGAGCCAAATACTCGAGCAGAGGCTGGTGGGGATAGTGGCGTGGGAGCTCAGCAAGCACAGTGGAGGCTGAGAAGAGCACAGAGCTGACGTGTAACCAGGCTTGTAAGGTGATGGGAAGAGCTTTGCTGGAGACTAAGAGGCAACGCAGAGCTCTCTGCAACCCGGCAAGCCGGACAGGTGCTGGGCAGAGCGCGGAAGGGGCATGGTGGGCAGGTGGAGGTTTAATTTTAATTTTAATCCGTCTTTCCTAGTTGATTTGAATTTCCTCTATTTTAAAAAGTTTATTATTTGAAGACTGGGCGTTATGAGAGTCTTCCTGGGAGCAGACCTGTAAGGGGGGGTTCAGGGCACATCTGCCTCCCCGCTCGGGGACTCGCTGTCCTGTCCCATCACAGGACCTGCCGAAACATCCAACTGCATCTCTGCAGGCAGCTCCTGTGAGCAGAAAAAGGTTAAAACATGCCTGTGGTTGGAGTGTGGGGGGAAAAAAACCCTGTGGCCACATTATGAATCAGTTGTGCAGCACCTGTGCCTCCAGCTGCAGGACCAAAAGGCCACGCAGACCTGGAGACGTTGGGCTGGGCGAGGTGATGGGGTGGTTAATGTCTCTGTAGTGGGGATTAAGCTGAGCCTTAGAGGTGGCCCTTAACACTGGGGTGAGGAGACGGCTCCTGAAATGAAAGGCAGGAAAATCTGCATCTCGTGCGGCGCGTTGCTGGCCCGTGGGACATGCACAGGGAGAGCGCAGGGGCTGGGAGCTGTCGGGTGCAGCAGCCCGTGCCAGGCTCTGGGTCCACTTATCCTGGATGCTGCTGCGGTTTTTGGGAATGCTCTGGTCCTTTTTGCCACCTTAGTTGCTTGTCTCGGAGGAATCTTTTGCAGGCAGGGCCGGTTGTCCTGCTGACTGTGCTATATATTAATATTTGCCCAGCCGCTGAGCATCCTGGGGATTCCTCATATGGGAAGGCTCACAGCTTTCATACGGCCTCTTTAATTAACTTAATTCAGACGTTAGCGTGTCATAGGGAATGTCTCTCAAGGGGGGAAGTCTTTCATTTATCACCACTTAGCCAGGGAGCATTGTATTTTTCATTTGCATCCAAAAGTTCATCGTTGCATGAGTGAAGATTAATTCTTTACTCCCCATCGGCACGTTGCCTACCCAGCAGCACAGATAGACCATGCAAGGAGAACCCTGCTGTCCCTTATGGGCTGCAGCCCCAAATTTTTGGGTGGGATATCGCAACCACCGCACCAATTCCAGAAAAACCATCTCTGCTGGCCCGGGGAAGCATCGGGCATGTCACGGTGGCTTTTCCCCCGGGAGGTACCTGGCGGCAGCGTGCCGGCGCTGGGGAGCCTTGCAATTGTGCGTGTGCATTATAGCAGCATCCCTCTGTCGAGCTGCGCTGGGCCTCCTGCCAGCCCTCTGCTCCGGTCTGAGGGGCCCTGGCTGTTTTCCGTGCTAGCTCTGGTCGCCAAGCGGGAGGGAAAAAAAAGGGCTTTAGGGAGGTGGTGGGGCCAGGAGCCCTCGGAAAGGCCCCTCTCCCCGGCGAGAGGCACGAAATGCGCTGCCTGCAGGCAGAGCCTCGTGGCTAGCAGGAGTTTTACAGCAGAAGCCTTGGAAGCAAATCAACGCTAATTAAAGCTTGCTTTCGCACCGGCATGTTGTGTCGTGGGTACCTGTGACAGATGGGGTCTGTTCGCCGTGACTGAAAGATACTTTCGTGAAGAACGTGGTACCAAAATGTTTTTCAGGGGTTGATGCCTTGTTCCTCTAGCTACATGGGGTTGGTTTAGGGGAACCTAAGA
>NW_009198392.1:12300-12747 GCF_000690835.1 Fulmarus glacialis | reverse complement strand
CGGGGGGCTGTTGTCTCCGCCCCGCCGCTCACTGCCCGTGTCGTCTCCTTGTCTCGCAGGTGAAGGAGTGGTTGTGCTTGAACTGCCAGATGCAGCGGGCGCTGGGGATGGACATGACCACCGCTCCTCGCTCCAAAAGCCAGCAGCAGCTGCACTCTCCTTCGCCGTCCCCCTCCCACTCCCCGGCCAAGCACCCGCCGCCCACAGGTGCGGATAAGTCCCCACCAGCGACCCGCGCCCTGCCTCCCGAGCCGCCCAAACCTCCCCCCGCGACGCCGCAGAGGGAACCGCACGGCCAAGGCCAGCCAAAACCTCAGGAGGCAGCCAGGTCCTCCCCGCAGCATCAGCAAGCCAAGCCTTCCTCCTCCGAGCAGAGAAAGATGACGGGAGACGCGGGGGCGAAGCCTGCTGCCCCGGCCCCCGGGGCTGGAGCACAAGAGCAGCCCC
>NW_009198392.1:0-12198 GCF_000690835.1 Fulmarus glacialis | reverse complement strand
GGCGAGCACGCTCATGTCCGTCCAGCCAGAAGCCCCAGCTCCGAGCCAGCCGTCTCCTGGCAAAGTGCCTCCAAAAATCGTCTTCAGCGATGCCAGCAAAGAAGCTGGTCCCAAAGCCGCAGGGGCGCAGGGCCGGGCAGGTGCTGCAGCGGCCGCGAAGCCGGGCAAGCCGGAGCAGGGTGTCAAGCCAAAGGAAGTGCCGAAAGCAAGGGTCTCGTGCCCCCTTTGCAAGGCGGAGATCAACGTGGGCTCCGGCGAGCCCCCCAACTACAACACCTGCACGACCTGCCGGCAGCAGGTCTGCAACATGTGTGGCTTCAACCCCACGCCTCATCTGGTGGAGGTAAGGGGGCTGGCGGGGGCGGGCGGCTTCCAAGCCGAGGGTCGGTGCTCTTTCCTCGCTTAAAATGGAGAAAAGAGAGTGCGTTTTCTTTCAAAGGTTTAAAAAAGCCTTTAAGAAGCTGCTGAAGCAAGGTCCCTCCCAGGCGAAGCCCCAGGGTTGGAGGTCATGGTCCTCCACCTCTTGACAAAGACATGGATTTCATATGTGTGGACTGATTTCATGCTGGTTTCAGGCGAGGAGCGGAGCAAGGGGTGGCCGTTGTTCGGGGCACCCTCAGCAGTGCCCACTGCTCCCCAAAGGTGTCCAAGGAGTCAGGACAGGGTGAGGAAATAGAAACAGGTCATGCAGGTGCCAGCGTCGACAACAAGCATCCTCCTCCTGGTGCTGCGGATGGATGCCTTGGCCAGGCTTGGGAGGAGACTAATGAAGGATGTCCTGCAGCTCCTGCATCCTCAGATGGTGAGGGTGCAAGGAAAATGGTAGAGGGCGGGAAGGTGTCAGGACCTCAGCAAGAAGGTTTCAAATCAGCTGAGGGCATGCAATGTCCCGTTGGAGTTTGCTGCCCTCTCCAGATGGCGAGGGCCCTGTGCCGTTGTGCCTGGGGGCAGAGCAGGGAAGTGGGCTGAGCAGAGGATGGATGTGGAGACGTCCATGGTGCCGTTTGGATATGAATTGGCTGGGGATCATGCAGCCTGCTGAGTTGGAGTGCAAGGAGAGAAGAAGGTGGTGGAGGTGGTCTGAGGTCCACCCAGTTTCACCAACTATAGTCTAGGAGGTCTCTGAATTGTTGTGATGCCCACCCAGATCATCTTCCCAAGCACCAAAAAGGCACCTTAGCTGACTCTAGCTACCGATGCCTGGAGAGGAGAGGAGAGTGGTGCAACTGGGGCTCAGCTGGAGCGTCCTCCTACTCCCTCCTCCCCCTTGCTAGCCAGGGAGGGAGATCTTCCAGACTCTTGGAGAAGATCTCAGTTGAAGTCTAGACCCTCGCTCTCTCCTCTACAGGCGATTTCAGACCATTACGAGAGGATGCCCAGGGCTTTCTTCTGGAAGTGCAGCCAGTAAGACACAAAACCGATATCATCAGCACATGAAAAAGTTAATGAGAACTTTAAATGACCAGAAGTAGGATTGCTAATCTTGGCTTCATTCCATGGTGGATAATTACATTTTATGTCCCTAGCTCCTCCCTGCAGTTTCAATTACATCCAGTAATTTTCTCCTCTTCCTGAAGCTGCTGCTGTTCATGGTCACGTTTGCGGTGGAGGAGAGCCGGTCTCCCGGCGCGGTGCACAGCGTGCGCATGGAGGTGTAAACCTGTTAGATGGCCGCCTCCTTGTACGTAATGCCGTTTTCAACTGAAACGCTCTGCTCGTTGCTCCTACCACTGCTTCCTTCCTACCCTGAGGGCTTGGGTGAGAAGAGGAGGTGTCCAAGCGTTGTGTAGTCCCTTGGGTAGGGCTGAAGCCCTATGTTGGCGTGCCCTTGGGCAACGATGTGTTTCCAGGCTTCAGAAAGCTCGTGGGTTGATGAAATGGCTTTAATGTGCTCCCCTTGGCACCCACCTGTTAATTAATTAATTAGAGAATTAATTTGGAGTTGGTTTGTACCACATAACATGGTGCTCTCTGCAGGTACCACGGAAAGGTGACCTCTTCCCAGCGCTTGTCTCCAGGGTCACCAGCTGACACCTGGGATTAAATTCCAGATTTTGAAGGCTGGACTCTGTCTTGGCTCCCTCAGCTCTTGAGTAAGCGCCTTCAGACACCCTTGACAAACTCACCCTTGCTCGTATGTCTGTCAGGGTTTCTCGCTGCTGCTCATCACTGCAATATCCACGTGCCTTCACTTAGAGCGAAGACCCACAGCGAGGTCCTACCTGGGCTTTGTGGTGTCTCGGGTTTTGTTTCCCTTTACACAGAACCATTATCCAGCTCGGAATAGATGGGTTGGTTTATGGGATATTTTTTTTTTTTGAAAGTTGAGGAATAAATGCAACACTGGAGCTGTGAATGTTCTTAACAAACGCTTTCTGTGAAAAGGAAAACATTGCAAGATCTGTTAATGCAGTCGGGCCTTAGGCTTGCTTGATCTTCTGAGAAAATTGCTCTGTGGTCTGATCCTCTTTTTGCCCGCAGCTCACGTGAGCTTGTCCCGAGCCCGGAGATTCACACAAATACCAGAACTCGCTCTTTGAAGTAGTGAGGCTTGATCCATTAATTGCTTTATGAATTAGGACCTTGACTGTAAACTGCCCTTGGAAGCTGCCTGCAAACTAATGAGGAGATTTGAGCCGAGGTCGGGTACGTGCGGAGGAGCGCGAGCTGCGGGTGAGACGGGCAGCGTCCTCTGTATGTACCGCTGGAGCCTGGGCAAAGTCTTCACCCTGGCTTCAAACGGCGTGAGTCACAGGGAGGGAGAGGGCACGGGCCACGGTGGCCTGGTTTTTGGAGGAAGGATGGAGTTTTGCATTTAGTGCTAAAAGAATCCATTTTCTGCAAGTAGAGTTGTATCGTCACTGCAAGCAGTCGAGGCTTCGTCACAGTGTTGGAGGTGGGCTGCATGTGATCGTAGTTCCATAGCAAAACTGTGTAACCATCCTGGGAGGGGAAAAAACCTAAATAATGTTTGCATCCTCGTACAGGACAAGTGTTGTCGCTAACTAGGTCATCTCCACTGCCAGAGAGGCACTAATGAACTTGCGCTGAGGGAGACTGCTCTCCCCGTATCTGTGCGGGCTGTCGCAGCTCAGTGGGGGGCATCACCCAAACTGAGACTGGAACGTGTTGGGGGGCTGGATGACCCCAGTAGTACGATGGGAGCCGGAGGGCAGCACCACTTCCCTGAGGGGACCCCAGCTCCTTGGTGGCATCGCGCATAATCCTGAGGGTGAAGGGCATCCTAACACCCACTGTCCCTCGTGCGCTCCTCCAAATTTGTCACAGCTGTTAAGGAATAGTCCCTGCGAGTGGCTGAGGTGGATCTTGGAGGGAGCATGTGGCCAGAGCAGGTCTTCGGGAAGGGGAGCTGCATGCTTAGAGAGACCTCATGAGATGCACTAGCCTGCTGATAGAGGTGAGACCACGTTAGGCTGTTGCACGCCGCTGGAAGCAGACCTCCTGCTGCGTGTCTGTGTGTGTTTCTGCTGTGTGGATGGGCCCCCAGTGGGACGTGACAGGTCCCAACTAGTTGGACATGCGGTCGACATCAGGAGGGGCAACTGGTCCAACCTTTGGGCTGCTCTCAGCAGCGGGGGGATGTGGGACGTGTTGCTGTCTGACGATTGCTGTTATGAAAGGAGGAGAAGAAAACGCAGAGCAAAATACAGAAAGTGGGGAAGGCTTTTGCCCCTATCTGCAGCCCCCTAAAACTTCTGATTTCCCTGGAAAGATGCACTATTATTTACCCATGGTATTTTCATCCCCATCCCACTCCTGATCTAAAGATGGAGTCGGAGGCTCCGGGTCCCTGTTGTTCCCTCCCACCCTCTGCAGCCTCCTGGGGAGATATCCAAGGAGCTGCCTCCTCCCCAGCGCTTCATTCAGCCGAGCGCACTCAAACCTAGCAAAAGAGAAGAAAATACTAAAATTGCTGTTTTTCTGTGGACTCACTGGCTGAGTTCCGTAGGTGCTGAGCCACCAAAGGAAAAGGGTGACTTGCACTTCCCTCGTTGTCTTTGCACTGCTGTGGGCTGAGTGCTCCTGCACTCTGGTCCAGCTGAAGGTTGCTCCAAGAGCATCCCACCTGTGAGCAGCTGGGTACTGCCTCCAAGCCCAGAGCTCCTACGAGATCCATCAGCAGGGCTGGCTTTCCTTTCGCCCTGGGTCTCGGAGAGTTTCTGGGCATGGTCAGAAGATGATGGTGAGGACTGGGAACGTAGGACACTTGAAGAGTTCAGGTACAAGCATGGCATTTTGGCAGCACGTCCCAGGGGAAGCCTGTGGGCTGTGGTGGCCCATGGCTCTGGAGGCTGTGGATGACCAGCAGAGGAAGCCCAAAAGTGTGCCTGATCTCCACTTCTCCTGCTTGCTCGCCATGATACACGTTACCCAGCTTTAAATAAGTTGTTTATGTGAATTACCAGAAGTACAGGTGCCTGGAGGTTCCTCCCACCTCATCACACCTCCTCCAGGAGCCAGCTCCTGGGAACAGCACCATGAGCTCTCCCAAATTCCCTGCAGCCTCAGCCTGGTGACATGCAGGCAGGAAAGAGGTTTCCGTTGCAGGAAGAGCGAGTGCTGGGCCGTTTCACTGGGGATTTAAGAAATCACGCCTGTTTACAGGAGAGTCTAAGGGACAAGTGATCTGGCAAGAGCTGGCTTGGAGCGTCATTGCCCTGCACTGCACGATGCTCTCCCGGTAACCCTGACTGACCCCAATTGACTCCAGGCGTTTTGTATTAAGGAACAAATGAACTATGCATGTTGTGTTACTAAATAGGCATGGCAGGATGCCCCTTTGCCTAATTAACCAGCCTGAAACAGGAGCTGTGACAAGTTTTGTGGAAGAACGCTGCTGATCCCTGGGTGCCAGGCTGTGACCCCCAACGGGTGCCTTACCCTCTGGAGGGTCCTCTTACTGATTTGTGGTACCTGCCAAGCAGCATCTGCATCCTAACATTGCATTTGTTTTCTTGCTTTCCCCACGCGTTACAAAAAGCATCCTTTTTATAACGCTTGTGTTGTCATGGGTGTGCTGCTGCATCTCCCTATCTGGTCTCACCAGTGAATGCTGTTATGTTCCTTATTATATGCATTATATTGGATGTAATATATATATGCATTATATGCATTATATTGGATGTGATATCACAAGTCAACCAGATGCAGGAGCAGCATTTGCTTGGGTCCTTCGTGGGACATGTACCCCTTTGCTGCTCCCCCTGTGCCTGCAGCCAGGTACAAACAAGCCCGTTCAGATAGTTTCCTTGCAAAGAGCTTGTGAATCACCGTATCGAATACTTTCCGGAAAGCCCTGGGCCTCTCTTTCCATCATGCTCCAAGACCTCGCGCTGGGCAAAATTGGGCCCTGAGCAGAAGAGCTCCCCAGGGTCTGATGCTGTGCAGCTCAGGTTTGAGATGCTGAGGCCGAGGATGCGGCTGAGCCTGCCCTACTTGCAGGAGCAACCGCAGCAGCTCCTGCGCTTGGCTGCAGGGAGGAACGCCTGCGAAAAAGGGAGTTCAGTTGGATGGAAAAACCTCCGTGAGATCAGCCTTTGTGCAAAACAGGGTGTTGCTGCTGGCAGCCGGAGGATGGGTTAGAGAAGGAGGGACAGGTTTTGTGCTGAAATTATTTCGCTGTTGGCACATAAATTTCATAGAAGGGGGGGGAAAAGCAAGCGGGGAGGAGTGCTGGGCTCCTGCCCTCACTGCAGGTGGGAACTGGCAGCCACGAGCCCGTGTTCGACCCCCGGTGTGCAATGCTTCCCTGCCCCCTTCCCGAGGGTCCGTGCTCGCACTGGGAATGTAATTAGCCGGTAGCTCCTGGCCAAAGAGGATTAGCCAGGTTAAGAGAGTGCCTCCAGCTGCTCCGCCGCCTCTTTCCAGGGGGAAAAGCAGGATATAGGTGCCTTAAGAAGAACCTGCCTCCTGAAGTGCAGGCAGTGCCCGTGTAGGGGATCTGGCAGCTCGCCGCCCCCGAGAGCCCCATGTCCTTCCTCCACGTGATGCTCTACGTACAAAACCCTTCCCGAAGAGCCGCCTGCCGGCGTGTGAGGACGGGGTGGGTGGGTGACAAGCGGAGACAGGCACTTAAAGTTTGCAGGCATCGTTTTTCCATAGGAATCCGGGTTCTGTTACTCCTACCAGGCTCAGAGGGCCGAAGGGTACCAACGGACTCGCTCAGCGGCCCCTGATGTAGCAGGGAGCAGCTGTTGTCCGTCACCCCTTTGAGGCTGTTTTCCCTGAAATCGCATGTCCTGCGCTGACAGCTTGGCAGGGTCCCCAGGGCTTGGCGGGATGCTGAGACGGCCGGGTCCCCTCCCTGGGGACAGGAGGAGGAGCGAGGTGCCACGCTGAAGGGTGGGCAGGGGGTTAGACCCCGAAGTTTCCTGCGGGAGGAAGAGGTAGCCAGCGATGCACGCCACAGAGTGCAGCAATTGCTGGGTTTCTCCTGAAATTTTGTGTAGAAATCAGGATTTTTTTAAAAATGCCCCAGGGGTATAAATATTCAGGTCAGTCACATAAACGTAATTCAAACCGAGAGCGCTGCCTATGACAGCGCGAGATGAAGTCGGCTTCACCGGCGTGAGCCCTCAAATCCCTTTATGGATTGGTAATTAACAGCTCGCTGTGACTCAGGAGTTCTCTGTGCTGCTTAACCTGCTGTAATTAAGCCGGCTCCTGCTGCTGGGCTGGGCGATGCCGGGCTCCCCGCCGGCTCCTCCTGCAAGCACGGGGGGCTGAAGCAGGGCTGGGGGTCGGTGATGATGTGTAACCCGGCAGACTAGCCTGAGTTAAGAGTGGTGTCCCGTCAGATGGGTGATGCGTGGTGTCCATGGGTGTCCCACCCATGCAATCCATGTTTCTGTGGCTGTCACAGCCCCTCTGGACCCCACTGCTGCAGATCCCCGTTAGATGTTACCTCCGTGTCTGCTGCAGACTCTTGTCTTCTGCTAGTCCTGTCTCTGGAGGTTCTAAGACTACTCCAAATGCTGGGCTTCGCCTTGCTGAGCCTGCTGTCAGCTTCTGGCCACTTAGAAAATTATCTTAAGAACCGCTGTTCCTTTCTGTAATCAGAAGAAAAACCCAGAGCTCCAGATTCCTTTCCTCCTTTAGATGCAATTATATTATTAACGGACAAATGTCAGCCGTATGTGAACCCTGCTGATTAATGCTTCGGAGGAAGCTGCTGCCCGCGCCTGCAGATTGTTTTCAATGGTTCATAAAACCAAACTATATATTCAGAGGGGTGACAGTGGCTGAACGAGGTAAGGGATTTCTGCCTTCCTCGCTTCTAAATAAAGATGTATTTGAAGCGAATGGTGCTTCCCTGGTGCCAGGCTGGTTTTCTAGAGCATATTTGCTGTGCCCTAGGACTTGGAGCCGCTGCCTGTTGTATTGCTGTGCTGGGCTAGCAAGCTGCCTGGGCCAGCAGTGCCAAGGTGTCCTCCTGAGCTGTCCTGCCGGGAAGGCCAGCGGGTACATCAAGAGCAAAGCCTGAGTGCTCACCATGGAGCAGGCAGTGCAAAGATTCGGGCTTAAAACCGGGAGCCCTTTGGCTTTTGGGGCGTCAGTATTGCTACTGTGGGCCAGCCTGCTGCTGGAGGTCAGGTGCGTATCGGGGCAGAAGTGATACCTGAGCCTCCACCGTAGATGTCCTTCTCAATAGCCCATAAGAGTGCCAGCTCTTGGAGCCACCGCCTCGGTGCCCACACCGCTGCCTCGGTCCCACAGCCCCGGTGTGCCAGCTGCTGCCCGGGCATGGCAGCCTGCTCCCAACAACCAGCCAGGGTGAACAAGACCCACGGGCCAACATTCCCCAAGAGAGTGCTGCGGGCAAACCTGCAAGACCCGACGTCTTGCCATGGATTGTAGCAGCATCACTCGCTGTCGTTAGTGGCAAACCACCACCCATTGCTCCTGCGGAAGGTAGCGGTGTGGGTGGGTGGGCGCAAGGCGGTGCCCATGGAGGAGCAGGGGGGGCTTCTCTGGCTCTGCTGAGCCAGGCCAGCAATGGGAACCTACAGAAGGGAGGCTCTGCTGGTTCCCACCACGGTTCAGGCTGGGAATGTGAAGGGCAACTGGTATTGCTTCATTAGGCAGCCGCATGGATTTAGTTCTGCTGTAATTGATGGTGAAACTTCATCTGTGCGGTATTGACCATGGTGTTTCCTAGAAAGTGCCAAGGAATGGTTTAGGGAAATGCTTTTTGCCCATATAACGTGATTAGGTCTTCATGCCAGCTCCTGTCCCCTGCTAAGCTTTGATTGCTTTTTCCAGCAGACACTTATTTTGGTAAATATTTTGTTGCAAATCTGCTTCTAAGGGGTGATGGTATTCTGTCCCTGAAACTTTAATGGAACAGACTTATCCTTCAGAAACCTGCCTGAGCCGTCCTCAAGGAGATGGAGCGGACTGTGACCTTGCAGGAGGGACGTGCAGACAGACATACAGGGCTATCGCTGTGAGAGGATTTGATATTCTCATGAGTCGGGTGCCATGAATATTAAAATTCACCAACCTGGGAAGGGCCTGAGTAGCTTTCCATCTCCCGACTGCGCAGTTTGGAGCTGCGCTGGAAAAACCTGAGAGAAGATCAATAACTGCCCTAACGTGCCTTGTTAGGGACTTTCTTGACCTTGAGAAGCTTTGAAAAGAGTTACTGTTGTACACATGAAAGGTTGAAGGCAGCAAAAATAGGCAAGGTAAAAGCACAGAGAGGAAGCAGGACAAGCTAGAGCTGCCATAGTGCTTTATGGATATCAGAAAGGTTTTTAAAAGAAGTGCCAGAGAGCAAAAAAATCTGGTTCATTCACAAAATTCGGGAGTACCTGGTTCTAGCACAGGATTTTCTGCCTTTGCTCTGCAAGTCAGACCTGGCAGTTGTCCTGCTGGGGCAACCCTAAAGCCCCATGCTACCCTAAAGTTCTCTGCTAACTTGGGCAGTGTCACTGAAGTCCACTGCGGGACCAGCCTGAGAGATGTCCTTGTAACTTGTCAGGTGAGCCCCACTCGCAGGGAGTTTATGGAGACCTCAGTGGACATCTTGTTCAGGCACACAGCTGGCATGGGGGCAAAGCAAGATGTTCGCGTGGCATCCTCCTAAAGGTGTGCCAGATGCAGCAGAGATGGTGGAGGAAAGCACAGGAGGAGGAATGTGACATTACAGGGGAGGCGTGGGGGCTCTCAGCGAGATGGGGAAGAGCCTGGACCCTCGTTCCTACTCCTGCTGCGTCTTGTATTGAACGATCAGTGGCTAAAGAAGCTCAGGAGCAGTCCCCAGCGCAGGGACTGGCACCCAATATCAGTAGGTTACCACCATCTCTGCCCTGGGAGAGGCGGTTGTGGGATCAGAGGTGTCTGGGTTGGGGCTGCTCGGTGGCCTCCAAACACGCTAGGTAGGATTACAGGCTACTTCTGCTTTAGGCGCAGTGTGGCTTGGATCATGTCTGTGATGCTCAGCTTGGCGGGATGACTTGTTGGGGGCCGGTAGGACGCGGTAGCGCTGACCCTTGAATCCTGGGCTCCTGTGTCATGAGACCTCTCCCCTGCCCACAGCAGGGGCTGCTGGTGGAGGTGGAGAACATCCGCCTGTGGTGGACACTGCTCTTACCAAGACAAGAAGTCTGTGAAGGGGGTCGGGTTGGAAGGGATCTTTGGAGCAGCGTGCTCTCAGCAGCAGCCTGGGGACTGACAGTGGAGGTGCACGGTCCCCGGGCAGGTACCAGCAGCAGATGGTGAGGCTGGTGGGACCACGTCAATCAGAGTCTCGGTCTAAAGGTGTGGTGGGCAGAGAGAAACAGCTCTTATTGGAGATGGCGAGGTGATTTGGCTGTTCATCTCCTGTTTCCACCCCCTGGGAGCAGGCGGAGATTATCCTGATGTGCTCGCAGGCCATTATACAACCTGGAGCTTTCTTCTTTTTTTTTTTTTTTTTATAACATGCTATGTTAGTACTTTATTTGGGAACACATTGGGACACTTAATCGAGCATTTAATTGGCTTTGTAACACTGGATTTCTGAGTGGGTTGAGGGGGAGGCAGCTTTAGGGCCGGGCTGCAGTGGAGGTGCTCGGTTTTCCGGCTGTGGTGGGAGCATCTCAGTCTGACTTTGTTGGTGTTGATCCACCTTCGAAAGCAGCGTCGTTTCTTCTAGTGAACCCAGTGGCGTTTTGCAGTTGTATCCCACAGTCTTTAGCATCTGTAAAGGTCCATGGAACAAAATTAGAGTGAGGAGAGGGGCTGCCGGCGGTGAAGTGCGTGGGCATGCTGGGGAAGAAGCCAACGGTGACGCTGATGATGGGATTACCAGCTGGATGTCCATGTGTTAGGGATGGGCATCGCTAGCTCAGCCCAGGCTCGCGTTGACTCCCTCCTTCCCATGTTGAAACCGTTGTTGGTAAAGCCCAAGGGCAGGGCAAGCCCGCGTGGGCAGCACAGCCTCCTGGCGCTGGAGGCACGTTGTACCGTGCTGCTGAAGCAAGCCCAAGCCTTCATCAGCCACGCGCATGTTGGTGAAGGTTGCGTCCTTCTCCAAGGGCCAACAGGACCTGAAAGACTGTTTTATGGTATCTGCAACTCAACCACTGCAGTGTTTCACCCTGGTTTAATAATGTTTCACATAGCATGTAGTTCAGCATTCAGTCTTTGCCATGTGCTGGGATGCCCTATTTTCCTGACTACACGTGTGTTGGGGCGAGCCATGCGAGGTGAGGACTATAAGATCCCATCTCCTGAGAAGTATATTGGGTGTTGGAGACAATGCTGCTGGGCAAAGGCGGAAAATCTATGCAAAGAAACGGCGTTATCAGCGCGGTTACAAGTGAACACTCAGTGGTTCGTTTTCTTTCTCTGGGTGTTCGTTTTCTGGCTGTTCGTTTTCTTTCTCTGTTAAATGGCCGTGGGGCTTTGCCGAAGGGACGCAACCTGATCCCCAATGGAGCGGTGGTACTGCCAGGAGGTGCGGGATGAAGAGCTGAGCCCTCACCATCATCCCTCTTCTTGTATCTCTCTGCCACACAGCGTAAACTCTGGTCTCCAGAGAAACAGGACCTCTCTCCCAGTGGAAAGGGAAGCCTTGTAGAGTTAATATTGTTGGGGGAATTGGGGTTCTGCACTGTCGCGGTGCCCGGGACTCAGCAGAGCTCTGGTGCGATGTGCCCGCACACGGTGATCCTCTCGCCGGGCAACGCGGGTGGCAGCAAGGAGCAAGCAGTGTGAGCCAGGGCACTTCAGCCATTTATTTAAAAAAATAAAACATCACAGCATGTTAAAAGCCAAAAAGCTGAATGGACCGGGGGGGTGCACCAAGTGGCTGGCTGCTTCCTCCTCTTCCTCCTCCTGGTCTGGTTGCTGGGCTGATGAGCTGGGGAAGGTGGGTGGTACCAGCCTGCAGCAAAAATAAATGCAAAAGCAAAATAGAAAATGAAAGCAAGCTCTTTCTTTGAAGCACACCAAGGCTCTGGGCCCGTGCAGGTCTCTGAATGGAGGTTTTGAGCGACGTTTCATTCTTATATTATCCAGGCTGATTTTCAGTCTCGGTGATGGATCTGTTAGCGTGGCCCATGGCCACCTTGCAGGCACCTTTTGAATGATTTTTCAGACATAGGGGTCAGGAACTGACTGGAAACACATGATTAAACGCCTTTTTGGTTGACATTTGCCACTTAACTTGAGACGGAAATGTTTCACAGGGACAGTTTGATTTCTGGAGGTATGAGATCCTCGCAGAACCCGGGTGCCCACGTGGCACCCCAGGGCAGGGCTGGCTGGCAAAACCCTAGATACTAGAAACTGGTTTATTTTAATTATTTATTTATACTTATTTTCTGCTCTCCCAAAGGAAGTTCTTGGGTCTTGGGGACCCCCATCCTAGCGCGCGGAGGAGTTGGGTACCACACCTTTACAGGCACTTTGACGCCCCAGGGGATTCATCTGCCTCTTCATCTGCTTAAAAGCCTTTGCACGCCTGCCGTCATGGCGTCTGGGCTCCTCGATCTTGTGAACTCTGGCTTCCCCCGCGCGTGTTTTATTCACAAAGCAGAAAAGGGAAAGACACGTCCCTGCATTTTCCACTCCCGTTTGTTTCCCAGCTTTCAGTGAACCTGTTCAGTGCAGAACATCATCTCTACCCCTGCCATTTAAACTGAAACAGCTTCGTTTTGCTACGTGTCTCTCTTTTTTTTTTTTTTTTTT
>NW_009198391.1:37290-41450 GCF_000690835.1 Fulmarus glacialis | reverse complement strand
TTCTATGATTCTATGATTCTCTCTGGACAGCCTGGTCTGTGGATAACCGCTCCCATTGTAAAGGGTTTTTTCCTTATGTCTCTCAGAAATTTCCCTTTTACATCTTTGGCAGTTGCCTCTTGTCCTTTCATTGTATAGTTTTGAGCAGAGTCTGGCTCCATTAGGTTGTTGAAGGCAGCTGTTAGATGCCTCCAGAGGCTTTGCTTCTCCAGCCTAAACTAACTCAACCTCTCCTGGTACCTTTTTGCTCCAAACCTTAACCATATTAAGAGGTCCTTGCTGCACTAGCTCCAGTTTGTTAACATGTCCCTTCTACTGGGAACTGTTAAATCGGACACTGTGCCCTACGTCTCCCAAGGGTAACGTCCTGCATTTGGTCTTGTTGAATTCCATACGTTTTCTGTCAGCCTGTCTCTCTGGCTTGTCGAGAGCTCTCTGAACAGTGGCCCTGCCCTCCAGGGTAGCGACGGCTTGCCCCAACTTGGTGTCAAGCCCAGACTTGCTGTGGGTATGTTCCCTCTGGCTGTACAAGTTGTTAATGGAGAGGTCAAAATCTACTAGCCCAGAAACATTGCAGATTCTACCACCTAACCAGGATGCTTCACTTCTAAGCAGTTTGATCTGGTGGCTCTCAGAGAAAGTGTAAAGAAAGTCTTGTTCAGCTGCTGAGAAAACAGATCAACTTCTTTTTAGAGGGTGCACCTAGAACAAACCCTTATGCCTGAATAACTTCAAACACAGAGCTTGCCTCATTGCAACATATTCCCTAACAAGGAGCCTGTTAAGATCAAGGGGGACATTAAGTTCCTGTTGAATTTGCTTCACTTTATAGAAAAGAACTCAGGATTGATCAGGTCAGAGAAGGGAGAGAAAAAGTGAGAAAGAATTTCTGCCCAGATAGTCCTCTGGGAGAAAAGCAGTTCCTAGGGCAGCTCTCATATTTTGCATTAGAAATGAAGCTTCATGTCTTGTGCTTGATTCCAGAAGGGAGGAATTGCATTCCTCACTCCCTGTGTTTTCAGTTATTCTTTCAAGTCTCAGACTCAGTGAGAAGTAAATCACAGATGTCACGTGTTGGGCTCTTTCTTAGTTTGCACTTGTTTTTCAAGCCACAGAGAGCCACACAGTGTCTTACTTTGGAAAGCAGAAGCCTAAGTGAACTGTTACATAGAGCTGTTCATAAAGCAAACTCTGGGAGATAAACAGTCCGATTAGTCTCCTACTGATATACCCTGAACATTTTTATAGATCATATTGGGGAAACTCCAAGAATCTGGAGTGGCTGCAGTGGGCCAGATTTTGCATGCCAAAACCTAGGATCAACCAGTTAACAGAATAATTAATTGTAGATTAATAGAATAATAGAAAATGACAGAGAAAGGCATCATGGGGCGTCAAACTTGACACGTCACCCATATGAGATTAAAAATGTGGGAATAGATAGGAAGGCTGTCTTGGGAGTAAATATTTCATGGGGAATGATCAGGAACAGTGGAAAGTAGATGACTCTTTAAATTCGGTTAGACAGACATATTTTATTTTGCTTTATGGAAAGCCCAGCATCTAAGTCACATTTAAAAATGTGGCTGTCATCAAATGCCAATACCAAATAGCTGAGGAGTGACACAGGCTTTTACTCACTCCTTAATTATTAATAGTCTTGTTTTGTAGAAATCAGACCTTAGGAAAATCTGTCAACTCATGCACAGAATGGCAATTTAGTGGCAACTCACTTCCCCATCAGGCAGTGGTTCCCAGATTTACTCCACGGCTTGGGCAAGGATTTCCCTGGAGCCAGAAAACAGTTGCAAAGCAGAAGAGTTGTTGCTGCTTAGGGTGGTGTCTTGCCTCTTGGTGCAGCTGAGACTTCTACGGTCCTGAAGCTGTATGAACTATTGCAATCGACAAAATTGCTATCTTGCTACTTCCCACCGGGTCCCTGCAGTTGTACAGCAAGCATCTCCAACCTGATTCCAGTTGTCCTGATTGCTAGGGAGTTGTCAAATCTGGAAGACTAACAGAGGTGATGTTGTCACAGCTCCGTGCCCCAAGTCCAGCCAGCAGCGAGGCTTAGTGTGTGTTACTGTCCTGGTTTCGTCTGGGGGGGGGGGGGGGGGGGGGGGGGGGGGGGGGGGGGGGGGGGGGGGGGGGGGGGGGGGGGGGGGGGGGGGGGGGGGGGGGGGGGGGGGGGGGGGGGGGGGGGGGGGGGGGGGGGGGGGGGGGGGGGGGGGGGGGGGGGGGGGGGGGGGGGGGGGGGGGGGGGGGGGGGGGGGGGGGGGGGGGGGGGGGGGGGGGGGGGGGGGGGGGGGGGGGGGGGGGGGGGGGGGGGGGGGGGGGGGGGGGGGGGGGGGGGGGGGGGGGGGGGGGGGGGGGGGGGGGGGGGGGGGGGGGGGGGGGGGGGGGGGGGGGGGGGGGGGGGGGGGGGGGGGGGGGGGGGGGGGGGGGGGGGGGGGGGGGGGGGGGGGGGGGGGGGGGGGGGGGGGGGGGGGGGGGGGGGGGGGGGGGGGGGGGGGGGGGGGGGGGGGGGGGGGGGGGGGGGGGGGCGAGTGAGCGAGCGGCTGCGTGGTATTTGGCTGCCTGACGGGTTAAACCATGACAGTTACCAACAGACAATGCACAAACAGGCATATACCACACATATATGCATGTGCACACAGGTGGCCACACAGATCAACACACACAAAAATGCTCAGCAAACACATAAGCCTAAACAGCACCAAAGGCCTCATCCTGTTCTCCTCTCTGACTGATAAGATGAAAGTCCTTTAGTGGAAAGTATATGTACATATATACAATGTGGATCTCTGCCTCAGGGATTTACCTCAGATGCTTAGTCTGCCCAGTAGATGGCCCTACATCTCAAGTCCACTGGGAGATAAGATCTCACTGCAGTTAATGGTACACAGACCTGCTTGCACACACCAACACATAGACACTGTGGATCCCTAATAGTCCTCGGACACTCAGTCTGCTCAGAGGCTGGCCCTTGGATCCTTGTGGGCCTTCAGATACCTCTCATACAGAGAGACACACACATGCAAACAGGTCCCTCAGTTCATCGCTAGACCTCACAGACTCCTCTGTAGCTGGCTTGGATATCCTGGCCCCTCCAGTAGCCAGCTCGAAGACTGAGGCCTCTCTTGTACCCAAATGCCCAGACCATGGCCATTTCAGTGCTCTTCCCTTGCATCCCATAATGGGTCCCACATCCCAGGCAGTGACCTCCCTCAGGTCTGTGAGGTGACGCGGAGAGCTGCTCCATTGTCCCACTGGTTGGGTGCCTCCCCCAGCCCATGGGGCTGAGGCTTTCCTGGCATAGTCCTAGAAGAAGCTGGGGCAGGCGCTCATGTCTAAGACTGGGGCTCCCCAGCCTGCCTTTGGGGTCCCCTGTCTCTGGGGTCCTCAGTGCCTGCAGAGATGAGCCTTAATCACATAATCTGTCACTGATCTTTATAACTGATCTCTCTGTTGCTTCTGGGTAAATTCTGAACACTGCCAGAGATGGGGAAACCCTGTCCCTGCCTTGATCCTCTCCTTTAATGACCTTTTCCCTCCTTGTTCTAGTTCTTTTCTTACATTTCTGTTTAAAAAGATATAGACCACCGTGACTGTTTCATTTACAATTCTGCTGTGAATCCATGATCAGAGAAAAATTGAAAGAAAGAATGAAGAAAAAAAAAAAAGCAAAAAACCCACCAACCCAGCTTTTAAAAAGCTTTTTAAGCATCCTGATGGTATCAGAAGTTTATTAGTTTTTTTAGTGCATAATAAAACTGTATATATGTCTATTTATCCTTAGCAGTGAGGTTTACAAGTAAGCATCATCAGCAGAAAGAACTATTGCTATTCCACTGTTCCTCTTGTTCCCCACCTTCATGTGTTATTCCTGTTTTGTCTTCAAGAAAATAGCATTAGACTTTAATAACAACTGTATCAAAACCTTCAGACAATCTCAGCTAATTTGTAACTAATAAATAAGGCACTTTATGTGCTCTGTACTACCATCAAATGCACTGAGGGGGAAAAAAGGAAAGAAAAAAAAAAAGTAGTTCCAATAAGGAAAAGGAATGGGTTATTGAGAAGCTAACTTCTTCCCAGAAAGGGTAAATATTACTACATGGAATCATTTTTAAAAACTGTTAAATAGTCTCTCTCCCTTT
>NW_009198391.1:0-37259 GCF_000690835.1 Fulmarus glacialis | reverse complement strand
TCCCTACAAAATCACTCTCCAGCTAAACGAAAAGCAAACCAAGTGCATTGTTAAAATGAAATCCTTACTCAATACTCTAGATGTTTCAAAGCTTTAATGTTTTTTTTTCCTCCCCATTTCTCCCTTCTGACGCACACATTCTCCTTTCTCTTTTTTGTAACTTTGATGGAAGAAGTAACGAATATTTAAAGGTCCCTCATAACTCAGCAAGATTCAGTGCCTGTATTTGAATCCCTCCTATCTTTTGTAACTAGCTCCTTCTTAACAGTGGCATGGTCAAGGCACTAACTTTGCCTGACCAGCCTGCGCATCCCAGCAGGACTGAAACAATAACAATTGCATTTGAAAGCGGAGGAGAAAGGTGGAAACCAAAATGGCTCCATTAAGGCAAAATACACCAAGTGAGTCCTGATGATTTCAGGTTTGGTGTACACAGTTGTTACAAAGGCAAAAACATGAACGATGTACATTTCCAAAGTAACAATGTGACAGACTTTTAAAAGCAGTCAAAACCAATTAATCAGTGTGTCACAGACTGGCATCGAAGTAGGAGATTTATATGACGCTGAGACCCAGCGGAAGGCTGACATCTTTGAAATAAGACCAGAGATCAAAATGTTGCTGGATGATTTCTTTATGAGTTCTGAAGGCAACAATTTTTAATTGCCTTGGATCAACCCTGTTACGGGAGGGATATTACCAAGAACACTACTACATTGTGAACAACAATTTCTATAGGGTCTTCATTAACTAATGGCTCCAACTACTGTCTAAAGTATACTTGTGTTAAGCACCCAATCTGATATCCTTCCCTTTGCATTGACCTGTCCACTAGGATATAACTTGCGATGCAGGCTGCCTCTTTCAAATATCCATTTCCATTGCCAACTGTGACAAATCTGCTGTCTTTCTCGAGCCAACTTCATCATTTTCATCTCCAGAGCTCTCTAAATGGAATTCTGCAGCCTGGATTTAGGGTATGTTTGTGGCCAGATGTTAACTTCTTATTTTTAGCTATTACTGCAGAAGAATGAATTGGGGACTTAGAGTTTGGTTCATCTTGCACAATGTGCATAACCGAACTAAATATCTCAGCTCCTTTTATAGTCAGTGGAGAGAAACAGTTCCTTCTTGGTGCTTTACAGCTTAGCCTAAAGTAGCTGGTTAAAAATAGGGTAGAAAAACTTCATCTCTCTACTGGCTAGAATGAGAAACTAGGGTGATTAGCTTAGCTGTAGATGTCTAATTTAAAATGAAGTCAGTTGAAACCCACCTCCATCTTCTGGCCAAAAAACCCCTTGTTCCAGCTTTTCTGAACGCTGCCAAAACCGTAGTTTCTTTCTTCTGTAGTAGCCTCTAGCTCAAAGCAGAGGACTGCAGACAGGCATAGCTGAGCCGGCTCAAACTCTGACACCATTACAACCACAGTTACTGATCTGTCTCTCCTGACACTTGGAATGGGTTAGTACAGGTAGGGGTCATTTATCTTTTCTTGTCTCATTGGTAAGGAAGGGAGTTTTGGAATGATGTGAATCCCTGCTGGAATGTAGCATAAATGTCAGAAAGTGGAAGAAAATTGACCTACACTTTCATCCTCATGTGAAGAGACAAGTCCACAAAACCTGCCACAATTAATCATCTGCTTCCTAACCAGCTTTGGTCAATCTGAGAAGCCCAGGGCTGTTGTTGCCCTAATTCTGTACAAGGAGTAGATCTATATTCCTATTTGCATGCAAACTTGTCTTTCAAATCACTGTACTTTTTGCGTAGATGAGAAAAGGGAACCGATCTAATGGTCTATTGATGCAGTCTCAAATGGCAGGGCAAATGATCTTTCATGGCAAAGCTTGTGAACTGTTTTTCTTTTCTCCCTGGATTAGCACTTTTTTTTTTCCTTGGATTTAAAAATCAAATTTACAAATACAGTCTTTATTAACTTTAGTGTCAAAAAAAGCCACAGTTCATTTTTTTCTTCTTTTTTTTTTTTTTTTACTTAACATTCATATGGCCAGAATGCTTATATAGGTGTTATCATTTTCAGTCCTTCATGATTATACATCAGTGTGATAGCAAACTGAATTGAGTCAAGTATAGTATGCAGTTAGACAACTGTGCAGGCCCTTATTCTTGACAACCATTATTTAGTTCACAGTTCATTGTGCCACTCGATCCTTGAGCCAGACTGCAGCTGCTGCTTCATCTTACTTGCCTCTCCTGTCCAAGAGAATTCTGCAGTTGTTCAAGGAGAACAGCCTTCTCATACCTTGGCACATCATTGCTGCCTCTTTCTGGCTGAGTTCAAAAGCACTGTTGCAGCTCATCAGGTGTAAATTCATTGTACCCTGGACTTGTTCTGTTAGGCATGCCTGTTTCCTTTTCCTCTTCCTCCAGGTTACCCTGTTGGAACCCTGCTGGAATATCAGCATTTCTATGGTATCTGATAACACCACACTTTCTTCCACTAAAACTAGCCCTTAACGTAAGAGCAGAACATTACAGTATCTCATCCGTGGTCACTTGCACCAGGGACTGAAGTAGCTTCTGGTGGAACTTTTTCTGCCAGTCTGAAGGGTGTCCTAGTCCTACATGGCATTGTTCAATGGCACTGCACTTTAGCTTGATCCTATCTTGACTCCCTGATCACTTCATAAACCTGCGTAAGACCTTACTAGGTTCCAAAGGAGACGTGTACACACTATCAACTTGGCTTGCTCTGCATTTCACTGTGTGGTCAACTGTCCCTGATTATCCACATTTCATGTACACTAGTTCTCTCCCTGGTTGGATCCTGAATCAAAGTGGTTGTCTCAAAGAAAAAGCTGTATCACTTGCGATAGGAAACTTCACTATAGGCTGTACCTCAGACAAACGCAGGCTGACTCCTTCTGCGTTATGTATCCTACAACACTAAGATAACAGGCTTTGTGCCCTTAAACAAAGGGCAGTGCCACCACTGAACCACCAGTGTGACTTCCAACGGTAAGCAATATGCAACCCTAACTACATGCTTTAAAAGAAACATTTTCTTAAGCTGGAGCATAGCTATCTCCTTATGTGGAAAAATAAACTCACGCACGCACGCACACATACAGATTGTGTCCCAGGAACACTACAGGGTTCCCAGAGGACACTAAAACTAAATACTAAGTGGTTTAGGCTCACAAGTCGGCCCCAGAGAGGACTAACTCTGAACAAGATGGAAGTGAACTAGTTTATGCTGTTTAGCCTGGGGTAGAGAGTTCTCTTCCTACCTTGGTCCCCAGAGGTAGGTGTTACTGCTCTATAAAAACCAGCATGGGTTTTCACACCACTTTTAGTTGTAAGCTCATTTTTTTTCTGAGGATGGATATATTTACAATGTCTGGATTTGTGTTTAATATGGAAAATTCAGTGAAAACTGTATGAAATTTTCAAAGTTAGCAATTAACTCAAGCCATTTTACTTACATTATCACATTAGTCAGATTTAAACAGCTGTAATAATATTTTGAATGACTGCTGTAACATATATTCTGTCATGTCACTGCTAGCATAAAGCACTTCTAATCACTTTTGTCTCTGTTTCTCCATCGGAATTACAGTAATTCTCTAAAGAGAGTAGAAAAATAAAACTAACCAATCTAGATTGTATTTCTGACAAACTTACAGATTTTAAAATACCTTTTTCTCAAAATCCAATGTATGCTTTATTCAAAATATGAGCACTTCTTTTCCTAGTTCCATTTCTAAAAACAAATGAACAAGAAAAATCCCATTGATTTTTGCTAGTGGACTAATTGATTTTAGGCAATTAGTCGGAGATACTAGTTAATTAGCTAATTGTCCAATATTTCCTATAAACTGTTCCTTAGAATCCTAGAAAAGCTTTGATTTGCATTTCTGGATGTGTTTATCATATTTTTGTTAACAATGCAGTTTTCCATGGAAAAAATATTGAAAGAAAGGACAAGGCAGGTTCCTTCAAATAACATGTTTTAATTTCTTTCAATATATATTTTTGCCTGGAGCTCTACCAGTTCATGGGATTCTAATTAATCTTGATATTTCTAGAATTACTTAAGTAGATCCCCTGTCCTCTGCTTCTCTCTTTCCAGCTTAGTCTTTTTATTGCTATCATGAAACACATCAATAATCCATATAAGTAACACTTTTAAAAGACAGCTTAAATCCATTGAACAATTCGCCTGCTTAACGTTAACCACATGCTTATATATTCTTCTGGACTGAAAATGTGCTGCTTAATATCAAGCAAGACCAAATCATCTGTGGAGCCACGACCAAGCTTTCCTTGTGTGGTCCTATCCAACTTTGACGATTCTATGGCTCCCCACACTTCAAACAAAAGCAGGTAATGATCAAAATCCTTACACTTCCCCCCCCCTCCTTTCTCTGACTTTACTCAGGATTGCATTATCTCTTCAAATACCTTCGTCCCTTGTTAGTCCGAGGAACATGTAGCTGATGTACAATGAGTTTAAGACTTCCTGTATTACAGACTGAGTGACATAAGCCTAATTAAAGTGAGAAGGATCTGAAGGACCGCATTCGTTTATAGAAACACCTTCAGTGTAAGAGCCTGGAACACTGGGATGTGGCACCCTTGGGATACAGTTAACAACTCACTTCAATATGTCTCTCAGAGGAACATATATGAGTATTTATAATTTCTCTAACACAGTGGTGGTAATTTCAATTCCTTATCCAAAGGATTGGATTGCTTCTCTCTCTATATATATATATAAAAGAAAAGAACATGTTATCAGGTCAACTGTAAGACAATTGACCACATCAGGGAGTAAAATGGAAGATTCTTTTAATAAAGGCAGATCATATCAGATGAGCACCTCTTGTGCTTAGAAAGCTCATGATTTTCTGGACAAAGAGTGAAAAGCATTTGTGACAGTGCCATAGAGGCAAATATTAATCAAGCTATGAAAGATGGAGTGTAGACAATAACTGATACACAAAGAAGAAGTAGAGCTCAGAGTGAGCTGTGCTGAAAGAAACATTATTGAATACAAAGTCCTCTAATATCACTGGTAGAGACAAAACATTGGTGTTCTCTGCAAATATAAAAAGGAAGGTAAACATGACAGAGAAAAATATGGAAAGAACATCTCTCGCACCAGCATAAAAATTCTAAATATGCTTAAATTTTAACTGAGAGGAACAGTTTCTAATATCCAGAACATCTTGACTCTGGAGCTTTCCAAAAGATACAGCATAAAGAAAGAAAATATTTTTATTTAATGTATCATTTGATAAACTTTAGAAAAGAGTTTTATGATGCAGCTCTTTGTAGAGGTAGGATATTGGCCTTTTAGATGCAGGAGTTTCCACAGAGCTGTGGAAACTTGTGGGTGAAGGTTTTTGGCCATGTTTATGTTTGTAAATATAATTATTTGGACAAATTTGACTTGAAACTACAGAGCGCTAATTAGAAATGTGAGTGTTCTGTAATTCACTTCCTAGTGGAATGGAATGGTTAATATTTGCAGTGATACTTCTCTTGTACAAAAATGCTTCTTTCTTTTTTTATTTTTTTTTTAATGCAGCAATATTTTGTTGCATTCTCTCAGGGCAGAAAATATAATTGTAGCACAGAAAATAATTGGTACATTACTCACGTTAGCCCTTTGGGACTGCTTTTCACTCTCTTTTAAACTCTTTAGCTAGGTTGCTTTTGAAACCAAAACAAAATAAAAAAGAAACCATCTGCATTTTAAAAGTAGACTGCTGAGACGGAAGCTCATGTAACAGCTGATAGAGAAGGGACTTGCTAGGTCTATAACCAAAATAATGTATAATATAAGCTTATTGACAATATTTTCTTTAAAGTGAGATATAAAGAGAGTCATTATGCTTAGTCTCTTTAGGAACATTACACTACTTTTACATTTAAAAGTAAAACATCATTTCTCCTTCACTTTCAACAATGACACTAATTCATTAAGAGTGCTAGATGATTAAATTAGGATCTGCTAGAAGAGCATCACGTCAGGGCATAAATAATCCAAGAGATTTCTGGAGACCACAGAGAATTTTTAGCTGCAGGTGTTGGAGACACAGTCCAAGGGTCGCACCCTGCTGGATCTGGCACATTAATAAGAAAGAAGTAGTCAATGATCAATAGCAGACTTGTCTACAGTGACCATGAGGTGGTGGATTTTAAGATCCTAACATAAATGAAGCAGCATGGTAGCAGAAAAATGACCCCGGACTTCAGTAAAGCAGGCTTGTTACAGGAAACTGGTAGTCCATGTGCATTGGGAGACTGCTCTGAAGGACAAAAAGCTCAACAGAGCTCATTGATCTTTAAGGACAGCTTCCTCAAAACACAAGGTCTGTCCTTTCCAACGTGCAGTTAAGTTGAACTGGCATGGTCGAAAGCCAGACTGGCTGAGAAGGGAGCTCCTGAGTTAGCGCAAATGCAAAAGCTACCCAGGAGGGGCACAGAGACATTGCCCAAGCATCCAGGCTTAAAGTTAGCAAAACTCAGCTGGAATTGAAATAGTGACAGATGTGAAGGACGAGAACAGTTTCTACAGGAATATCAGCAGCAAAAGAATAGAGATGGGGACCTAATGGTAATGGATACCTGAGATAATAAATACTTCCTGATTAGTTGTCTGGGCACAGGCTAAGCCAATTCGACATAGGAATGGAATGGGGGGAGCAATAGCAAGCAGAGAAGACCCTGTTACTTAATCATTCAAAACCTAATCAATGGAAATTAGAATAAGCTGAATGGGCTGCTTCCACGACTATCAAAGAACAAAGATCACATCATTGCTCCTAGTATGAAACCCATCAGGGTCAATCAGCAAAGGAAACTTTCCCACCAAAGCCATGCAAACTAAAGTGGTTATTGCCTAGAGGGTCGTAGGACTTTCTATGGAATACAGGGGCAATTTTGGGACTGTGCAAAATGTATTACTCTAAGTTTTAAGGAATTGTGGGAAGATGTGAAACCTACTGCAGAAAGTTTAGGAGAAGGACCAAAGATGGGGCAAAGGAGGGTTTAAGGTGGATCAGGGAGGGGCACGCATGTGAAAACAGAAGGCAGAAAAAGAAAGGTGGCTGTGCGTGAGCAGGTTGCTGATCAATACTCTTGTCTTGTCCTGTGCCTTATCATATATTCTCGTTAAATTTTAATTGTAACTATCCTTCATGTGCATGAATTTTCTACTTTGAGTGTGTCTGAGTGTGAAATCCATGCAAAATTCAAATAGGACTTAGCCAACAAGCAGCAAGAGATGTCTGGAGGCCAGCAGCTGGAGGACATCCAGGTTCTGAGCTGAGTACTGGGCAGAGTGGGTATCCAAGTCCAGCTGCTGGAGAGACCTTCCTGATGTATGCATATTCCAATAACAACCTTCAATCCTGATCGGACGAAGGGGAAGAGCAAGACTGAGCTGTCCCTGATGTTTCTGCAAGTGCCGGTTGTGTCAGTAAAGGAACTATTCTCTGTCTGCATTGGTCTGTGTCTGTACATGTGCTCATTGGCAATACGTGCTCCGTCCCGATACTGTCTGCATCTGGAACCACAGCATCTTCACATACATTGAGACAGGGCAAGACAACTCTTCCTTCCCTCCCTCTGCTGCTGAGTCCTGAAGCACACCTAGTAAAGCTACTTCTTACATCCTGTTTGCCTTAGTTTTTCTGATGACCTCCAGGATCCCTGAGCTGTCTGGAGAAACCAAATGGAGTGAGGAACTACCCAGGGAAGGCGAAAACCTAGCAAGAGATGATTAAAATAAACTGGGCTTGCAGAAAGCTATAGGAAGAGGTGACATGGAAGTACAGCCAAGTGTACTAAGGGACCTGGATATTGTCCCTGCAAGACCACTCTATGTTATCTTTAAAAGGCCACAGCAATCAGAGGAGGTTCCTGTTGACTGGAAAAAATGTCACAGTCATCTTCAAGAAGGGCAACGAGGAGACTCTGGTGAACTAAAGGCTGGTCAGCCCATTCTCAGTGCCTGGAAAGAATATGGAGGAAATCCTCCTAGAAATCATGTCTAGAGACATGGAGACCAAGGTGCCTGGGAATTGCCAGAGTGGATTTAGCAAAAATGGCATGTTTCGGCTGGAGAAGAGAAGGCTCAGGGGACATCTAATGGCTATTTTCTACTAAGTAATGAGGTGTTACAGAGGAGCTGAAGCCAGACTGTGCTCAGACAAGGGTGTTTAAGCATAGGGACAGGTTGCCCAGGGAGGCTGTGGAGAATATTTTGAATATACTTTGTAATCCTCAACACTCAATTCATTAAGGCCCTATAACTACTTGACCTCATCTCAGAGCTGATCTTAGTTTGAGCAAGGATTGAATTAAAATTTCCAGAGGTCCCCCACATTTTTTTATGGATATATGATGACACTAGATTGGACAGAAAGTTTACTTCCTCCAGAACCCTAGCTCTGTACAGTACCAAGCACTAAAGCAAAATGCAGGAAGCCCTGTTGTGGCCCTCATGCTTCATCTGCTATGTACATGAAGTCTGACCCCGATTCCTAGTATTGCATTTAGTTTAACAAATGAATATGGCATTCAAAATCTCTCCTTTAATTTCTGCTATAATTGTGTTAACTAGCCTCACCTTGGAGGATCTTTGTGTCCACACATCCTGAATGATGCAGCCTAGAGTCATTGTTATGCTGTTCATAGGTCAAATGTAAACTGTGATTGTGGCAGAAAAAGATATTATCTGCTCACCATTTATCTCTTGCTTTGGGAGAGAATAAACACTTACCGATCTCTACTGTTTCGCACATCCTGAAGTTACTAATGTTGCTATTTTACTATGGACATCTCAGAGGCAAAGTTATGCCTGCCCGGGAGCAATGTGGGAGCAGCTGTGCAAAGCCTGCTGCTCCTAATCCACTGCCCGCTACAGTATGGCCCATTTGCAAAGGAAACGCTCTCCTGACTGCACACCGTAGTGCCGATGTGCATGGCAAGCATCCTCTTCCCAGAAAGATTTTACACTGCAAGAAATCTCATGAGAAAAAAGGGCTTATTAGACTAAATAGAAAATGATTACTTTTCCACACAGTGTTTCTGGGTATGTTATGCCCCAAAGGCTGCTACCACGTACCAGTCAAACCACCTGATTGAACGAATACATCAGTTTGCTGAGCAGCTGGCTTTTAAAGAGGCTGGACAGGGGAGTGTTCACAGGGTGGGCACCTAAGTATTTAGTCTTACCATGAGGCTTCAAAGCACGAGTGCAGTTAGGTCCAATATGTGACTTCATTATTGAAAACTATAGATAATGTACTGAACCTCTATCACAAAAAAAAAAGGTTTTATTTAAGCAAGATTAATGAGACTTTAGGGGAGTTTGGATCCTTGTGTGATTTCTCAGGTCCCTGGGCTGCTCAGGTCCTACGTTGATTCCTGATGCTCTTGGATCAGAATTTTCTTTCTTTTGTTTTCTTCTTTGCCTTCTACATCCATAAGGCAGATTTTACAGTCTTATAGGTGCTATGCAGAGCTAGTTTCTTCCATCAAGATGCTTTATCACATGCGTCATGGATGGTTGACTCTCGCTTCACATTTCCTTTCACTTACGATTTCCAAACTGTGTCAATCTAATTTATGTTATCACTGAGTTGGGTTAAATACAAATAACACATTTTGTGTTACACGGTCAGTGTTTTCTCAGTTCCTTTCCTGGCAACACTCTGCCCGTGTTGTTTTGGGGCTGACAGCACTATTTGAATCCCACTGGCTACGTAATACAGTTTGCAATTTATGTTGTGGAAGATTCTAGGAGTTTCTGTCTTCAGGCTGGACTATAGATTTGAATGAAGAATGATACACACGAATTATCTAGAGATTGTCAACCTACAAATTTCTGATTCTAGCACGTTCTGAACTCAAGTAGAGGATATACTCCTCATCACATCTAAAATACCCTTTGAAAGACTGGGCTTTCAGAAAGATAGAATAGGAGAATATATTGCTGCTAGAATCCTCTTAGGACTTACATACACTTAAGAAAGAGCTCCACTATAGCAGTTACTTCGTGAAACCTTTAAGACTCAAATGAATCAAGCAAAGTCAGCTGAGCCAAGATACATATTATTCTGCATGATACAGAGCTGAAATATGTTTGTGGGGTTTTTTTATTTTCTTTGACAGAGATGGCTGGTTCTGTGCCAATGGAGCCTTCATTGACTTCCAGAAGAGTTACACATAAAAAGGGTTAGCAGGATTAGGCCATGAAGGCACAGCTTTTCAGAGGTATTGTTTCTGTCAAAAAAAGAAACGGAGAGGCTTAGAAGTGCAAGCAACAGATGAGAAAACTACACATTTGCTTCATCGCACAAACCTGCTGTCTCTCTTAAAGAAACTGAGATGTGCTATGAAATCTTGCAAGGATTTTACTTAATTTGCAATTTTAAAAATTTTGAAGCTTCATGTGTTACAAGACAAAGGGAAATGGAGTAGAAGGTCAAAGGAGATAAACATTCATCTTAAGTCACATTCTGACCTTGAAGAAAAAGACATGCTTTGTGTAACACTGGAAGCAAGGTGACGCACTGTGAGAACAGCCAGTTTAAAGTGATTGCAATGAAATAGGCTACCTTGGAAATCAGGCTGGTACATGTGACCCTTTTGTAAAAAATTCTGATAAGAGATTTTCATAGTCATCATCCTGACTTGTTTTATAGGTAGAGGAGGATAACTTCAATTAAAAGAATCCTGGGGAGTTGAAAAGTCATTACTAAATGAAACTGAAGTGGGTTATTGTCTTTAGTAAGCGTATCAGCATATAAAGCATACTGATCAAATGCTTTCCAGAATACAAAAACGGAATCTTCCCTTCCCTTCCCTTCCCTTCCCTTCCCTTCCCTTCCCTTCCCTTCCCTTCCCTTTTCTTCCTGCATTTGCATATTGAGAACACAAATTTGTACAAAGTAAAGAGTTCAAGGTGAAAGCTACAAGACAAAGATTTAAGAGTAAGCTCTGGGTCCTTCCACATTTTTGCATTCATTTATTCTGCCCCTGATATTTTTCAGTAAGAGGAAGCTCAGCTATGGGTCATAGAGAGTTCAAAACTATTTAAATTGCTTCTGTAAAGAACAAAAGATAAATGTATCAAAACACTGCAGAACAAAACAAGAAAGTGTTTCACATTTACTTAGCTATAGTCAGTGCTCTGTGATTTGTGACCTATCAGTTGCAGAGTATTACCAATGTCCAAGGTTCCTGGTCAAAGTTCCTTGGGCAGATGTAGTTTGTATTTCTGACCTGTACGTAAGTGGTACATACGTAGTAGTGATCAAAGCTAAATGCATCAAACATGTGAATTTGTTCCCAAAATCTTTCAGTGAGGTAATAAATGTCATGCATTACATGCATCATGGAAAACCAGGAGCAAAGAGTTTAGGGAGCCGGTGAAGAGAATTATGAAGTTGCATTTGTTAAAAATTTATGGGAAAATATTTCTTGTCACACAATGGATGAGACCAGTAAAAATTTAAAATTTGTGTGAGAAAAATCAACTATTTAATGCCAAAAGAACAAAAGAACAAAACATAGCAATTGCATTCTTGGAAGATTAAATGTTCATCTTCATCCATTCGTTTGTTGCTATTCTTCTGGAGACTTTAATTTGACTCAGTTTTTTCTGTGTGTCTTATCATGTGAAAAAACTCAATTTTTCACTGTTTCCTGGTTGCTTCTTTCCATGGGTGATGGTATCAATAATAACCATATATTTGATTCAGCAATATTAAGGCATTCTTTTTTTCACTGAGCATAGCCAATGAATGTGTTGATATTTTCCAGTTATCACTTTTCTTTGAATCAACAGATTCTGTAAAATAAAGTAATATCTATTATTACCGTTGCAGCATGCCCTGAAACAAAAGGATATAGCAGAATATTAGTAATGGAAATGGAAAGTCTGTTTATGCATCAGAAGCATGTCTCAACATAAAAGTAAATAGCAATAAATAATTCAAATTGTTTTAATATTTTTTTCGCTGAATTTTCTGATGTGATTCAAGACAACTCCAGTGTTACAGACTTGGGATTTGAACACACAAGGTTTAATCATGAAGTTGCCTTTCCTTTCATTTGCATAATGCAAAAAGATGTGCTAATGTTCTCCTAAAATACTTACCAGTTTTTCATAGCACATAGATATTGTTTTCAGGAGATGATGATCAAAGCTTCCGTGTTTGAATTTCATTATGAACCCAAAATACAGACTGAATTCCCCTGAGGTTTTGTAGTATTAGCAGAAATTTCAATGAATTATGGTTCTCATGGCATTTGTAGCTAATATGATGTAATTTTATGGTCAAGAGCTTGCAAAAATAGTTTTGATTGTCACTGTTACTATGTAATGGAGTGAACCAGCAACCAGAGTTCAGCCATGCATCCTAATGGGTCAATCAAAATGCCTCTTGACATTGCTGGAGCCAGGATTTCACCTAATGTCTTTAAGATGTGAGTAAAAATGTCATATGGGTAAAAGGAGATCTATACATTTCTGCTATGGTAATTTAAAAGGTCTTTATAAGAAGTATATAAGTCTTCATTAAGTTAACTCTAAGTACTTGAAATAAAAGCCCGATCTCTAATTTTAGAAAGAAGTACGTGTGAAAAGGTAACAGTTCAGTTATTGCAGATCTGCTTTCCCATAAATCACTGAAGTAGCAACCTGTTTGTCCTTTATTTTTAAATAAACACCATGTCTCATAAGCATAAATAATTATAAAACCGTCACAATTCCATGAGGCTTTATTAGCTTGTTCTATATGTTCTAATATATGAAATATTGTAGTCTGAAAGCAAACTAATTATCTTGGTTAAAAATTAAATAAATACATTCTAAAATAAAAACATATATTGAGCTTATTTCATGTAAGAGTATATATCTTGTATATAAACAAGATGCTTTAAATAATGAATGGTTTTAATAAGCAAACATTCACTCAACAAAAAAAAAAAGACAAATTAGCAAAGTGCATGGAATTATAGAGTGTGAAATTTAAACGGTGTGGATGCTTCTAGGAAAAAATTGCAGTCTGGCTTGAATGAAAAGAAGCAGGATCTGTCTCTAGTTCTGACAACTGTCTATCATGCAAATTAAGAAAAAAGTTTTTTTCAGTTTCTTTTTTCTTTCTTTTTTTTTCTTTCTTTTTTTTTCTCCTTGCCTATGTAGATTATTATATCTTAATAACAAGATCTCTTTCTTACATTATCTACAGAACTATTCTCAGCTGGCACCTCTAGATGATACTGTAATACTAAATAATATTAATGATTGCAATATTTTTCAAGAGTTAAAATACAGCTACAAAAATAACTGCAGAAACAGCTCCTCTTTGCTCAATGCGTTGTGCGTTTGTGCAGACAAAAATAAATCTGATCTCCTTTTACTTTAAAGTACTGACACAAGTGAAAGAAAGAAAGAATGTCTCTTCTCAGTGATGTTCAGTGAAAGGACTAGAGGCAATGGGCACAAACAGAAATACAGGAAATTCCATTTAAACAGAAGGAAAAACAGTTTTTAACTATGAGTTGGGTAAGACACAGTAAGCCCAGAGAGGCTGTGGAGTCTCAATCCCTAGGGACATTCAGTCTCCAACTAGATACGGACCTGGGAGACTTGCTTTAGCTAGCCCTGCCTTAAGTGGGGAATGGCACCAGATGATCTCCAGAAGTGCCATCACGCTTCACACATTTTGTGATTGTGTGATTCTGTGTTTGTTTTTTATCTTAAAATTTCATCTAAATTTTAATTTTTTCATTTCCTTTAAGTTATAGTTTAATACACTTTAAGCTGGACATCAAAACATTCTAAAGACCACCCTTGAAGTCTACAGATTTCAGGCTCAAATAGTGAATTACATCTTTGGCTATTCTCTTCCATGGTTATTTATCTTGATATCTTATTCAAGTTACAATAAGCGTATGGTCTTAGATCTCATTTCTTATCTGAATGTAGCTGAATTCATCTGCTGGCAAGAGGAACTTGTGATGCCTTTGTCTTCAGGAATAAAAAGCCCTCCAGTGTCTGACAGCTTCATCTGAGTTCCACTTGAAGGTCTTTCACTAAGAAGACTGCAGCACTTCACACATTTCTTTAGAAGGTCTTGTATGTAACCGTTTTGTCTATTATGCTATTATTCTGTCAGTAAATCAATGCATTTTCATAAACCTATTAAGCTGTATTTTAAAAACCACTGTTCTAGCAACTACTCCCAACTTGAGACACCTACTCAGACACTGTCATGTATTACAAATCATTTAACTGACTGTATATGTGATTTCTGTGTTTTGTCTTTTTTTGTGCTTTGCATGAGCTCATTTGTGATTTTTCTTTAAACACAAACACTTTCATTGTTAATTTGCTTGTTTAATTTTCTAGAACAGGAAACCAAGGTGATTCAAGAACCTTCCCAAAGATAAAGATGATATGTTGGGAAAAATTACCCAGATTTCCTCATGTATCATTTGAGCCTTACTCTCAGTTTAGAAGCAGGAAATTCAGAGGTTTTGATCCATTAGAAATAAAATACTGCCGTTTGGACATGAACTCAAGAATGAATTATTCACATAACTCTGGCCAAGAGCTTTGTTCATGCTGCAAAATGGAGACTTCATAAATTCTTTTATGTTATTTATTTTGTACTAATACAAAAAGCTGTCAAACCTGCCCATCCAATCTCTGCTGGGAGCAAAGGCCAAGAATACTACTCAGAAAATGGTCAAGTCATCACTCTCTTCAGAACTGAGTTCAAGCCTGGCCCAGAGCCTATCACCTATGAATTTTATTCTTATTAGGAATTAGGAATTAACAAACTTCAGCAGCTAGCATAAATTAGGCCCATTTGACAGGAGTGTTAGCATGTGAACTTTAGCTAACCCTACAGGAAGGGGAATTAGGTTTGTTATAAGAACAGAGGAGATCCTTGAGCGTAAACAACTTGTCAATCACTGTGAAAGTTGCAAAGGAGAGGAGCAAATTGTGAGCATCAGTGATGGTGACAGTCCATTTTAGATGCCAAGTGAATTTGAATGAGCTGAATAAGAATTGGGTATTTTCTATCCAATTCCATAACTGACTACATCCAAAGTCATTTGGGGAGGAATCTCAGGGGACCCCACAACCCTACTTTTACCACTACTGCTACTAGGACTACACAGAGCCACACTACACTTACCCACCTGAATTCTCCCCTGGGCTGTGTTGTCTCTACTGCAGAACAGGGAAGTTGTGTAATTTGTAAAATTGCATATATCTGTGATTAAATTGTTTCTGAGTCCATTTAGTCTCAGCACTGTCATTTGATCTGAAAGTCAAAGTCACCTTCTGATAAATTATGATTCTCTGGTGAACTTGGCTTATGCTTCTCTGATGAACTTGGCTTATCTTCATCCCCCTCTCCCCCCCACCCCAGCCAGGATAGCATTATCTTACTTTTGTGACATTTATGGCGGCAAACACCCTTTATTCAAGCAAGCTGTCATCCTAGGTTTACAAGTATAATGGATTTACCTGAGAAATAATTCTACAGACACCCTAAAGACCATGTCTCTACTGCAGACATTGTGGCTATAAGTTAGCGTACAAAGATCTGAGCCACCAAACCATCCACCTGGAGAACCAGAAATAACCTAAGCACTGTCCGTTTTATTTCAGAAGGTACTTCAGAACCTATGGATTAAGTTGTGCAAGATCTGGGATTGTTTATTTTCCTAACTCTATCCTAAATGGACATCATTATTTAACTAATAAATGGAGAGGCTTTGTTGCAACCACAAGAGCAGCAGTAGCTCCCTGCCATGGGTTGAGCTCGGTGGGCTGCCAGACACCCACCCAGCTGCTCTCTCACTCCTCCTCAACAGGACAGGGGGACAAAAAGAGTGGAAAAGCTTGTAGGTCAAGATAAAGACAGAGAGATCACTGTACTCAGTCTGTATTACCAGTTCATTGCCTGGGCGTGATTCATCTGGTATAACTGAGGTATCCATCTTGGCTTGAACTGAACAACTTTCAGGGGATGAGCCTGAAACTGAGACTTGAAACTTAACTCACGCTTGAAGCTTAACTTTCCAGCTCCTTAAGTAAATTGGAGGATCCTTGATCCAAAAGTTAATTGACATCAGTTGTTATTCTTTGTGTTACTTTATAGGTTATTTAAAAAAGTGGCTTGATACACTAATATGAAGTCAGACACAAAAAAATCCACACACAGAGTACAGTCACCAATTTTTGTTAGCGTGGTATAAGTGTACCATGTGAAAGGTATTTTCCACCTTTGATCTCCATAGTAAAATGATACTTTTGCACTTTACTTGCACAATTTCATAGTGATGTCAGCTTCCTTTTTACCTTTTCTCTTAGCTCGCCCTAATTAAGAGTGGGAGAGCAAACATAAGTATACAGCACACTATTTCTATTCTTGAGACCCCTTTGTTAAAAGGCTGCCCCCCTAAGGTTCACTGTGAAGGCTGTAGTCTGTGATGCTTTTTTTGCATCTTGCTCTTTTCTTTATCAGAGTGAAATATGTTCGGTAGATTGGTTGTTGCTGTGCTAATCATCACCAGCTGTTCATAATTGTCTAACAGTTACAGGTACAGCAGTTTGCTACTGTGCTGTAGTTTCCGAAACAGCCCAGGAACAAAAACTTTTTTCTCTCCATTGTAAATACTCAAGGAACTCATCTGAAAAGCTTTTTTATGCAAAATACATTATCCTTTTCAATCTCTCAGGTTTTTTTACTCAGGGAAGAAGTATAGTAAGTTAAGCAATCATAGTGACTTGATAAGAAATGCTAATCACTGCGTGTCCTGCTGGATAAATATGTTTCTTTACATGTTATTTCTTGTCTACTTGTAGGGGCTCTGACAGAGGAAATTGAAGCAATATTTAAAGCACACATTCAATCCCCCTCCTCATCATAAAGGACCATAGCAATGCAGAAAATAGTAAATATAAATAAAGAAAGTAGGTATATAAATCAGCAGATAGATTAATAGAAGATAGAAGCAGATAGGTTCATATACTAATAGATTAATCCTCCAAGGAATATGATGGTAAAATTTATCTTCCGTCAGTGTTTCTTCTAGCCAACCAATGAAAGAAAACATTATCTGTTCTCTGTGCGTGGCCTGTTTACTTGTCATTACTAATCATATTCTTAAGTATAAAACTAGGTCGTCTTTGTTGGTTTTTTTCCCCATAAGAAATAAACTTTAGAGAATTAGTAGATCAAACAAAGGGCTAAGTGCTAATTTTTATTTATTTGTTTATTTTTATCTGCAGAAGGTAGAACTGATGTGTTGAAAATGCCTGTAAAATCACAGCACTCACAGTATACCAGATTCACTGGAAGCAAGGTACTATTTAATGAGCAAAAGAAAGAGAGACTATTGCAAGAAATTTATAAAGACCTTACATGCCCAAAGGGCTCTATTACTTGTAGAAGTGGAGAAGGGGGGGGGAAGGGAGGAGAAACACCAAAAAAAAAAAAAAAAGCACAAACCAAGAAAACACAAGGTGTGTAAATGACAGACATAAAAGGAGCATTTGTGTAGGCCTAAAGTAAAGGGAAATATGAAATGATGGTTTTCCTATTATGCCAGAGAGACTGCCTTGATCTTTGCTTTGCATTTTTGTTGTTGATGTTTTGCTGTGTTTTGCCTCCTGATACTTTTAAAATTGAGTATGAAACTCTCTATAACTGTTTCTTAATTCACTTAGCTGAATGCCAGACTTTTTTTTCAGAAATCCTGACAACACTAAACAGAATGAGAAGCAGACCAGACCTACAGGATCATCAGCTGTCACTGAAGATAGGATAAAAAATCCCACAGTTCAAATGAGGAATAGTCTTTTTTGTTGTTGTTATTGCTTGCTGAAAACAACACAGAGAGACTGATAGAGCAGAGAGGGAAGCTGACACCACAAGAAGTCAAAGTATTTTAAGAAATGAATACTGTATGGAAAGTCTCATTTAAAAAAAAAAATCACAACAGCAAGAAATTCAGTCTAGGATCTAAAATTCTTTCATCCATCTGTCACTAATTAAAAAGAATGTCAAAGAACATATGGTCATGAAACTACAGGGAGTTAAAAAAGAAAATCAAAGGAGCTGCACTAACTGTGCATCTAAATAACAGTTTTCAGTAAGTGCCTGACAAATCCCCTAGAAAGGTAGATAAAGGGTAGGAGGGTGACTTGGAATAAAGGACCACAAAGAATTTCACTGATAAGATGACTTCTTTTCCTTTTCTGATACTACAAATTGCAGAAGTGATGAAAAACTTCCCTTGGAAAACACATGGGACACAGGCTGTGAGGGAAGCCAGACTCCTTCTGTTAGTTTGTAAGTCAATGTTTTCCATGAATGTCATCCTTTTATAATTGCTTTTGTTGATCTTCTCTTCCTGTAAATTTTACTGACTTCTGTATTAAAAAAATCGTAATTGACTTTTTCTATGCCGTTCCACTAAATTCATTATTAAAGAACGTAGTTTTCAAGAATTGAAAACCTCTTACTTTTTCAATAATAATGGTCTCTTATGTCTTACAGATTGAACAGAAAAATGAGAGAAAAGTATGCAATATTTTGGTATAATAAATAACATTATGTGGAATGTATTAGACTAGGAATATTAAATGATTTTTTATTACTACCACTTATTGTATACAGAATCTACTTCAGTAGTCACATATCATTTTCTCTTTCTTAGTAGTTTGCATAATAGTGTTTATTCTTTAACATCATAATCATACCTTCCTCATAATTCAATCTTATTGCATTGTGAGTTTTATATGGGGAGTATTACATTACTCTGCAATTTATCTTTTCTGCTTTTCCTCCTCAAAGTTATTTTCCACTCTTCTCCTTATCAGTCCTTCTTTCGTGTTCACCCATATCACTACCAATTCTCCTTTTTCTCCGGCAGAAGTTCTTTTTGGGGGAGGAAGCATGGAATAATTAAGTAGTTACAGTCTGCAGGAAGTGTGTCCTTATTAAGAATTTTTCAAAAAAACACTCATCCCTCAAAAAACACTCCTTTTTCTATCAAAAACTCTTCCTCTGGAAAAGTCCTTTCAATAAAGTTTCCTGGGTTTAAACTGAATAAATAAATGCTTGAAAAACATAGAGTAACCATCTTATTTTTTCAAAACCATTCCTGTTCTTAATAAAACAACTTAAAAAAACAACTGGCTTTATAGGCTTCTTGATGGTTAAAACATATAAAAGGTCATTACTGAAGCAAAACATTTTAAAATACTCAAAAAATACCATATTTTGCACATGAACTTTTCTTCAAAATTTTAATTCATGAGATGTAATAAGTTGTGGGTTTTTTTTCTCAGTTCAGGAATTCCTTCCAAAATCTCCAGAAATCTAAGTTGTGAAGATTACTCACAGTCGAGTATACTCATATATAACAGAGCCCTTCCTCTATGTTCTCATTCATCCATCATCCACAGATTGCTGGGGGCTGGGAAAGCATACATAATGAGGGAGTGAGAAGGGAAGACATACATTTCCTCTGTTCTTATACACTTCTGTAGATATCTGCTGCTGGTAAACAACATTTCAGACAAGACAGATCTTTGATCTCATTCAATAGAGCTATGATTATCCACTTCTGCTTTTGTTTCTAGATAAATAACACAGGCTTGAAGAAGACAAAATACAAAACTTACTAGTCTTGAATTAGAGCCTGGAAAACCACGCACAGTCTTTGTCCCAAACATTGCCCCTACACATTCTTAAAAATTCAAAAATTTAAATTTTCGCTGAAAATAATTTCCAGTCGCTGTCTTTTACTCTGCCTTTACCTGCTAGATTCCTTCATGATCTTCATCATCCCTATCACATGAGACCTTCACATGCCTTCCCACCTATCTAGGTTGCTATTATAAACTAAAAAGGGCGGGAAGGTCTTCCATGGGAAGTTCAGAAGAACAGCTTCATTTAATTTCTTTAGTGTAGTATCTCCATTTCCACTGACTGTATGGTTCTGTCTGCACTGTCTCCGATAGCTATGCTGCAGAGCACACTGGGCCAGCCAGCTCAGTTTAGCAGAAAGATGGGTCAGCAAAGGTGGCCAGATCACACCATGAGTGTTTTTTCACCTTGGCTGGCTGCCAGATGCCCACCTAGCTGCTCTCTGACTCCTCCTACTCAACAGGACAGGGGGCAAAAAACTTGTGGGTCAAGATAAGGACAGGGAGCTCACTCAACAATCTGTCACAGGCAACACAGACTTGACTTGGGGAAGATTAATTAAATTTATTGCCAATTAAAAATAGAGTAGGTCAGTGAAAAAACCAGTGTTTTATCCATCTGGTTGCCCAGGCATGGGCACCATAACATGCTAACTTGAATAGCAGAATATTTTGAGAGACAATGTCAAAAACCTCTCTAAAAATCAAAGTGAATGACATCCATCACACCTCCCTCAGCCACAAATCCAGACAGCTTATCACAGGAAGCAACCTGGTTAGTCATGCCTGATTTACCCGTGATAAATTCATGCTAATTGTTACAAATTGCTTTCTTTTTTATGTGGCCAGAAATGTGTTTCAAAAGGATTCACTCCATGATTTTCCCTGAGACTCAGGTGACTGGCCTTTAGTTTTCCGGACTGTCACCTTTTGAAGATGGGTGTGACAGGTGCTTTTCTCCAGTCATCAGGGATCTTCCCCGATTTCCACAGCCTGTTGAAGATGACAGAGTGGCTTTCAAGGACATTGGCTAGGTTTCTCAGCATCCTTGGATGCAGCTTCTTGGGTCCCACAGCTTTATAGGGGTTCAGTTCTCTCTTGAAATCCCTGACTCTACTCTCATTCATTGTTAGTACTTCTCCTTCAATCCTATCTCTAATCACGGATGTCTGAGCAAAGACGGCACTGATTACCCTATGTCTCTTATACGTAGGTCTTAATGGTCTTCTTGGAAACTTACCCGTTCAATTGCTTTGTAGTCATTCACTGTACCAATAACCAATGGAAAAACTAGAGGAGAGGGAGATTTGAAAAAAATTAAAGTAAAACATAGATGTTGTTTTAAAATTTTATAGACTTTTATTTACAATATGGATTTTTTCCCTTAACTTTTCCTCCTTCTGCCCCATTTTTCCCCATCTTTTCTGTTTTGACATTAAAAGAAACACAGTAGGGCTTAAAAACATGCTGAAACAGATTTTTTAAAAAATGTATAATTCCTCTTTCCCCATACCACAGCCAGAAAAATTAGTTTAAATTAATTGTCATCTCATGCTTATTTGATTGTTCTTTTTCAATAATCAGGGTACTTGAACTCTGATGCATATGCACTGCTCTGTTTTGAAGTAAACCTGACAAAGAAAAGAATTCAGACCTTGGTTCTTCAAGGCTGAACACATCTCTCAAAAGCCAAAAGGTTCCACTTTCACAAATCTCAGCTATGACTGAGAATCTTACTAATTTTTCAAATGCAAGATGAAATTGTTTTTTGATGAGATGCATAGGACCAAGCTTTCAAGCAATCTGTGCAGAGAACAGTTGTTAAGGGATCATATTTCACCTAGAGAATGGTTGCAAGAAGAGTACCATAGATGTCTACCTTGGGACCTTTCCTGTTTAACACCACATCCTGTAGTAAGAGATGGGGTAAACTCTCATCATCAGCAGATGACACCAAACTGGGGGAACCAGTTGATACTCTCGAAAGTAGGGGGCTGCCACTCAGTGAGACCTCACAGGCTGGAGGAATGTGTCAGCAAGAACTAATGAAACTCAACAAGGACAAATGCAAAGCCCTACACCTGGGAAGGAAGAACTTGCCCTGTGAGGCTAAGGGTATCCTGGACTGCATTAGGAGGAGTGTGGTCAGCAGGTCGAGGCAGGTGATCCTTCCCCTCTGCTCAGCACTGGTAAGGCCACACCTAGAGTGCTGTGTCCAATTCTGGGCTCCCCATACAGGAGAGATATGGACCTACTGGAGATACTCCAGCAAAGGACCACTAAGTGGATTAAGGGTCTGGAACATCTCATGTGAGGAAAAAGAATGTTAAGGGAATTTAATTTCTTCTCTGACATGATAATTCATTGTATTTGGTTTATGTGGTAAGGTTTTGGTAGCAAGCAGTTGCAGAGGTGGCTTCTGTGAGAAGATATGAGGAGCTGCCACCATGTCAGACAGAACCAGCTCCAGCCGGCTCCAATGGACCCACCACTGGCCAAAGCTGAGCCCATCACTGACGCTGGTAGTGCCTCTGTGGTAACATATTTAAGAAAGGGTGAAAAACACTGTACAGCAGCTGTGAAATAGGAGTGATAAAATGTGAGAGAAACAGGCCTGCAGGCACCAAGGTCAGCGAAGAAGGAGGGGGAGGAGGTGCTCCAGGTGCCGGAGCAGAGATTTCCCTGCAGCCCTTGGAGAAGACCAGAAGACCGCTGCAGCCCGTGGAGTTCCACGGTGGAGCACCCTGCAGCCCGTGGGGGACCCCAGGCTGGAGCAGGTGGAAGTGCCTTGAAGGAAGCTGCAGCCTGTGGAGACCCCATGCTGGAGTGGGTGACCCCATGTCAGGAGCTGTGGCCTGTGGAGAGGAGCCCAGGCACAAGCATGCTCCTCGCAGGACCTGTGGGAGACCCATGATGGAGCAGTCTGTTCCTGAAGGACTGTGTCCTGTGGAGAGGAGCTATGCTGGAGCAGGGGAACAACATGAGGAGGAAGGAATGGCAGAGACAAAGTGTTATGAACTGTCCACAAACCCCATTCTCCATTCCCCCTGTACCACTCAAAGGGGAGGAGGTAGAAGAGTTGGGAATGAAGGAGTGAAGTTGAATTTGTGAAGAAAGGGGGGTGGGGGAAAGATTTTTTTAGGTTGTTTTTGGTTTTGTTTTCTCATTGTCCTACTCTATTTTTAATTGGCAATAAATTTAATTAATCTTCCCCAAGTCAAGTCTGTGTTGCCTGTGACAGATTGTTGAGTGAGCTCCCTGTCCTTATCTTGACCCACAAGTTTTTTGCCCCCTGTCCTGTTGAGTAGGAGGAGTCAGAGAGCAGCTAGGTGGGCATCTGGCAGCCAGCCAAGGTAAAAAACCACTCATGGTGTGGTATTTCCCACTTCAAATTTTCTACCTTTTCACTAATTAGGCATTTTTCATGACAACAGTCTCCTCCATTTACAAGGATACTGTTGAAGATTCTTTCAGCTGTCAGTAAAGTAATAAATATATAAAGAACAGACAAATGTCTAATTATAATAAGAAGTGTACATCCATCTGGATAACATATACTAAACTCCTGATATTTTACTTCCAAAAAAGTGGCCCCCATTACTTCAAGTAAGGACGAATCTTTCTTCTCTAGATATAATCAGAGAATGCTATTGTTGTTGTCATTGTTATCTACACTTGAAAGAGTGAAATAACAATTGTAACTGTGAAATAGCAAAGGGAATATTTTCATTAACGGACCAGGGTGTTGCAGGATAGAGGTCATTGGCAGAACATAGACAATTTGGCAGCTAGTCTGTTTAACTGGTTTTGCTGTTTCATTTTTGTAGTGTTTACACATCCCATTGCTTTTTGGTGGGAAATTAACAGCATACTGAGTTGGATTTCTGGCTGATTTAAATAGGTGTGACTTGAGTGAAATCACTAATGATTCAATCCATCAGTTACAGATCTGGCCTCTACTCTAGGTTGCTCTTTATTTTTTTTTACGGTGGAAAAGCTGCTAATCCCCAATTGCTTATTGTCTCTTCAAGGTCTGGTTCTGAAATACAGCTCATCAGCTCACATATGAATGTTCCACAATAATCATAAAACAAAGTTAATTCCCAGACTCTCCTAATCACCATGGAAACACACTCAGGCAAGCACAACTGAGAAATGGAGGTACCCTGAAAGATTTTGTCTAAAAAGCAAAAGCCCAGTCACGCTCTGAGTACAGAGAGGATTTTTGTGGATATTTTTGTGGATAGTCTGCACGTCTACCTTTCCTTCAGTGAAATGGCTCTGGAACGAGCACGCACTAGAAAGTAACAAGACAGCTTTTCCATTTCAAATATCCCAATAGCATTAACTTTCAAAATTGAACATGAAAAGCAGCATCTATCTTCTTCTGACATTCACCAAGGTTTATTAATTCACTGCTATAATTTGACTGGGGGTAACCACCATTGTAGGGTTCAAAGCCAAGCCCTACTGATTTGTCTCTTTTGATAACAGTACCTTCTAATATAAAGGCTTCTCTCCCCCCTCTCCAATGCTTTCCTTCCGCATTAACTTTCAAAATTGAACATGAAAAGCAGCATCTATCTTCTTCTGACATTCACCAAGGTTTATTAATTCACTGCTATAATTTGACTGGGGGTAACCACCATTGTAGGGTTCAAAGCCAAGCCCTACTGATTTGTCTCTTTTTAATTTCCTTCCCAGTATATTCATGGATAATATTGTTAGTTCTCTTGACAGAAACAAACAATTATTTTTATATGCTACACAGATAAGCAAGTATTTGTCTCTCATTGTACTTACTCTAGTAACCTTGATCTCCACAAAATCCTCTTTCAACTCAATTTTTTTCAAATGAAGAACGATCAGAATGATACACACTATTCTGAATGAGCTTTCATCCTTGCCTAACACAATGGCACAAGAAGTTTGCTACATAATTCAGCTGATGACACAGTCCTCTTTTATGTATGTGTTAGATTCAGCTGCTTCAAGTTTCTCACTATTTGTCCTCTCTAATTGTAATGATTTGAAGTAGATATTATTTTTGTTATTCTGGAATTGCCTGACTTTACAGTTTATGTGACCAGAGTTCATTTTGCATTTATTATTTCTGTCCTCAAATTAATCCATTTTGCCAGTAAGACAATCTAACCCTTCTGTTTGCTGACAATTCCTCATAGGTTTGTACTACCACCATATCTCATAAATTGCTAAACAATACTGGTATCAATATCAATGCTAGGGAAACATTTTTTAAGACATTACCAAAAATTTTGTCCATACAAAAATCTAATCTAATGAGTCCTACAAGAGACACCTACCAATATTGGATTTATTGCCAGTAGAAACCCCAATACAAACCTCCCTAAAAATTGTTGTCCAGATTATCTTTAACTTACAGAATCCTTTCTCTCTTCTCAAAATATCATATCAAGAAACAAAGTTGCCTGTTGCGACTGCCTCCCTGATTTATATTTTTAAGGAACATAACAAACCCATCACAACTTGCTTTACAGTCATACCTCCTAGTGTACCATGTTCCTGTGATCTCACCATAGCAGTTTTCACATGCTGTATCAGCAGTTCATATTCTGTCACTATGTTGCCCACATTTTTTGCTTTGGTGAACAAATATTTTATGTGTGTCTCACTGATTTAATTCATTTTCCTAGCTGGATTAGGTACAATAATTTCATTGTATGTACCGCTTGCTCTGCAGATGTTCTTGTATATATTATTTCTTTTTTCTTTTCTGTCATCTTTCCTCTTTATCCATGCTGTTCTTTTATATAGCTGTTGCTCTTTTATATGCAATTTTCCCATATTGAAACCAGTCCTGAAGATCATGCAGAGGCTTCTCCAGCCTTCTCTTCATTTTCTCTTGAACAAACACTCTCGTCCATTGTGCACATTTTCTGATACATTTTACCACTTTGTGTGAAAGCCTTCAATGGCCAGGTTTTCCTGCTTGCAACAAACTGGAACCACACCATGATCTCTATAGTTATCTGTGCCTTTTTTGGAAACACAAAAGGCAACAGAAAATCAGCCTACAACAGAAAATCATCCTTTAGTCAAGACTACAGCTTTATAAATTATGGTCTTATGCACTGAAGGTGAATTTGAAATTTTCACTCTTTTTCGTGCTGTTTGCAGGAGTTTATCACTCCCTGCCAATACAAATGCGAGTGAGGATGTTCTCCAAACTGGTTTTGTAAAGCGTTCTGTATTAAAAATAATCCTTCCTGACCTCTCCTCCAAAAGACTTCCAAATTATTTTACTTATTCAGTTTACAATCAATATTCGTTGCAACAGTGTTGAAAGAAAGCAAACTACAGGGCTAGATGATAATTAACAGCTGGTTGCAGGGGAAATACTCTTAAACTAACTCTGCTGCTAAAATAGTGCAAGTTACACCATTCCTCTGGGGAAATGCTCTGGAGGAAACCAATTTGTGCATATAAATCACTCTTTTCAGGACCAAACCACGTGACAAAACCAAAATTTTCCTGTGCTCAAGATGGGATCTTCTAGTGAGCAAGGTTCATGTTTACTGTGTATAAATGACATGTACCAAACTTTCACCCTACAGGATGATAAACATTCTCTGGGATACAAGTTTCTAGCACACAATACTAACTTTTTAAATGTTACCATTTACCCATAGGTTAGAGAATTATTCTTGACCATTTCCTGTAGCACTGATATTTAAAGAAAAAATTTAGAACTGATGACTTTTCCAGTTCTGGGGTCCCCAGTACAAGACATGGACCTCTTAGAGCGGGTCTAGAGGAGGCCACAAAAATGGTCAGAGAGCTGGAACACCTCCCCAGTGAAGAGAGGCTGAGAGAGTTGGGTTTGTTCAGCCTGAATAAGAGAAGGCTCCGGAGAGACCTTCTTGCGGCCTTTCAATATATAAAAGGGGCTTATAAGAAAGATGGAGAGAGACTTTTTACCGAGGCCTGTAGTGACAGGACCAGGGGCAACGGTTTTAAATTGAAAGAGGGTAGATTTAGATTGGACATAAGAAAGAAATTTATTACAGTAAGGCTGGTGAGACACTGGAACAGGTTGCCCAGAGAAGTTGTGGATGCCCCAAAATTGGAAGTGTTCAAGGTCAGGTTCGCCAGGGCTTTGAGTGATGCCATCTAGGGGAAGACGTCCCTGCCCACAGCAGGGCGGTTGGACCTGATGATCTTTAAAGGTCCTTTCCAATGCAAACTATTTTATGATTTTATCTTCTATTATCTTTTTTTTTTAAACCACCCATTGCACAATTAAAATAAAGACAATTTCTAAGTGAATTTACAATGGACAAAAATCCTACTTTTCTTCTTTTTATCACTCATAATATTTCATAATAAAACTGTTCATAAGTTTCAGGCGATTCCCCTTCCAGAAGCAGACCCATAGAGCTAAGGCCACTTTCTTTGCAGAGAGAATGCTGAAACTGCCCATGTTAAACAGAACCTAGAAATGCTAAACACATCCTTTTAATTTGCTTGGATAGTGAAAAAAATACCAGACTGACATTTGTCATGTCTTTCACACTTTCTGCTTCATCTCCTGAGGCTACATTTGTCATACTTAGCTTAGTGGGACAAAACTCACATCCCAGCTCATTAGCCTCTAAGTGGGTGTCTGTTGTCTTAATGGTTGCCAATAGAGTGGTCTTCAAAATTTTTCAGAAATATTGTGTGGCTCAGCTGAACAAAATACTTGCCCAAAGTTGCCGATGTGTCCTTGATGGAGAAATTCTTTTTTTGCTGGGAGGAATAATGGCAATGTGTGCAAACAAATCTGATTTCATTATGATGAGTTAGCTGGTTGTTGCATAAGCCTTCACAATGTCTTTTTTCTTTTTTTTTTTTCCCCCTGCAGACTACTTTCCATGACAAATAGCTTAAGAACGTGTTATGGGTTTGGTTTTGGTTTTTTTTTTCTTTCAGTGTGAAATAGTATTAGTAACAGCCCAGTAAATTTTGAGGCCTGGAGAGGAAACAAAAGGACGTATGCTTCCCAAGCAATCTCACCCTTCCTGGGTCACTCCAATTATTATCTTCTCTATAAGGCAGCGGTGTCACAGCAGCTTTGAAGTGGGCTCCATTATAGTCTCTGGGCATATGAAATTTTCAGGCCAGTTTTCCATTTCTTCAGAGTACAGATTGGAGAGGAAGGTTTGTAATGTGTGATTTACAGACAGCTGAGCACTACATATGATAACTTATGGCAAGTATCTTTATATATCAGAGAATACTTAATATGCAGCTCCTGGTAAAAAAGGGATCATACACAATGGTAAATGATTTATAACATGTTTTCTTTTGCCAGCTACATTTGTACCCAATCCACATCTTGCCAAAACCCAAATACAACTATCTGAGAGCTAACAAAATTGGAAGAAGCTAGCAACTGCAGCAGTTGTTATGCAGCTAGGCTTCCCATGATTGCATATACTCAGTAAACTTGCTTAGGACACTACCGTGTCCTTTTTTGGTATTATTTGTTCTGAGTAAAGTACAGAAAGCAAAACATTCCTCATGCAAGCACAGGAAAACAAAAGTTAAAGAAGGCATGACAGGCATATTGCTTTGCTCCTACACAAAGTACTTCTGTAATTTGTCCTATGTTGTCTTCTCTCTCTACCACTACATGACTAGCCTTAGTACCTGCATGTCTTCCATTAGAGCTGTATTGCTCTACCTTTTTCATGCTTGCTTCACTACAATCTGTTATGAATTCTTTGTGCTTCACCATTGTACTGGTGGTAGGGAGGACTGGCTATAGCAGCTGGCAAAGGGTGGCTCTTCCATCCTCCCTATGCTACTGTTGTGCCTCAGCAATGGAGCTTACCTTACAGATGGAGAAGGGCAGTGTGAGCACGGAAAGCAACATGCCCATTCTCAACACTATATTTATTCCCTCAGCTCTTCTCCAGGAAATAAGTTTATTGAGTGCAATGTTTGGGATTTGATAAGGAATTTTCTTTCTTCCTTTTTTTTAGACAGTGAGATCAGAGCAGTGTTATGGTGTTGAGGACAAACCAAAAATTGCTCACAAAAATGCTTTTCACTCTTAATTTTCTTGAATCTGACCCCTCTGTGGCACAGCAACAAACATCAGATAAACCGAATCAAAAGTCAAGCAGCAAGCTAAGTGCCTCTAAAGTTTCCCCCTCCCCCCCTTTTCCTCTTAGGCAGACGTGCATTGTTAGCTATTTCACAGCTGTCAGTGAGAGCAGAAAGCTGAAATGTCTGTGTCCATGTACAATCAAATTGTGATAGAATTAAAAAAAAAAAAAAAATTCTCACCACCATAAGTAATTTTGTGTCTAAAGTGAAGAAAACAAGCTAGAAATGCACTCTGGCAAAGGAATAGGAGAAGGGTGGCTCATTAGTCAGAGAAAACATGAAAAAATGCTCTGAAACAAACACTGAAGAAATATGCAGGAAACAAGGCAATGATTTTGTACTCGTTAACAGAGAGAGGCAGTACTGGAACTACATAAGGAGGCAGTCCACATTTATTTCAGATAGGAGGAGATAAATGCTTTAGATCTGAACAGGTCACATCCAAGTCCTACTGAACTCTATACTGACCTACTTCAACTCTATGCCTTCTATATATTACACTCAAAGAACACAAAATATGGGTTGACAGCTTTTATCAGCCACAAGTTTTTTACTGTGGTAGGACTGAGTTATTCCACTGCAGAAACAAAAGCTTATTAAACTGGGCATTGTACAAGCACCACAAAAAATGTAGTCTCACCTTAAAGAAATGACAATATAAGAGTAAGGCATGTGATTACAGGTGGCTGCACATGGGCAGACTGGAGAACGCAAGAAAATACTGAATAATATTGATGAAATCACCCATCATGCAGTGCTGCCAGTGCATGTTTCGCCTTCAGGTATAAGGTTATTATATATAACAAATAGAAAGTTTATCTTCCTGCACATGAGATAGTACCCTTTCCATATATCCAATTAAACTTTTCAAGTCTTGTCCTCTATTCTATTCTATTCCAGACCGTCTTTCTAGTATCCAAAGGTTTTCCACAGTGTTTTAAATGATATGACTAACAACTCTCAACTGTTGATTTTTCTCTCAACCACCCCGAGAGAGAAGTACCTGAAATGATGTGACTTATTTTGCTTTACATTTTCCTTTTCTTCAGAAGCGCGTTGCTAGGTATTGTTAGAGAAAGCACTTAGTGTGAGAAGTGGCAACACTTATGACAGTTCCAAGTTTCTGAAGTGAATTACTTTGCAGCCTTGGACTGCCCCCTGAAAATATTCCATTTTTCTCTCATTTGCTCTCCTGTACCTGCAGATAGCTCCCTTCTGCCGAAGGACTAAAACTGTCAGCCAGATTCTTCATCTCAAAGATTTAGGTGATGTTTTTCTCCTTAAGTATCCTAAGCCAAGTGCTGGAATACTTTGAAGAGAACATTCAAGATCTTGAACTTCATTCATTTTCTAAAAAGAGGTAGTGTACAGCAGAGAGTTGCCTGTATGGCTGTGGAGATGTACTGTGGTAGCATATCCCATTTAGAATTTTTTAAGTATTGTAATCCTTGTGCCCTGGCAGCCAAATTGCCATGGAACAACTGAGAGGTGAGGAAAACATAAAAACCCATCATCTATTAGGATGTGACACAGTCTTTTACTTGGAGCTGACATTCTCTCTACCTGAGTTGAGATGTGAGGAATCCATATCCACTGAGAACAAAACTTGCTGGTATTATGAACTTCCAAAATTGCGAAATATCATTTTAAATAAATAAAATATTAAAAATAAAAGTGTTTTTTTTCCTTCTGTTTTTTAAGCTGTTAGGGTTTATTTGTTACTAACAGTAGCAGAAATAATTTTGCTACTCATTCACCGCTATCGCTTCCACAAAGCTTTCAGGGGAAAAAAATGTCTATTTATATGTATAAATATATATATATACACACAGATGCTCATACACAGATATGTGTATACATTTTTGTATGCACTCTGTGGGAGAAAGAGGTATCAGGTAAGTAAGGACTGAAGCAGGCAGGATGATCCGGTGCCTAGCTGGGACTGAAAGCTTTGGCTCCAAGACCCCGCTGCCTGTGTGATTCAGACTGAGGTACAATGAACTAGAACCCAAACACACATTTTTGACAAAATCCTGTTTGGCTCAGAAAGCGTCTTCTTTTTCAGACGCAAAGTGAAATAAAAAAATGAGCTCTGAAAAGAGCCAGCAAAATCGTTTCTCCTCTGCTCAACTTCACTTATCTCATTTTACATATTCCCATCCGATCTGCTGCAAAATCAATACACAGGAGAGAGCAAAAATGTAGCTATGACAAAGCTTAAGATAAGAAACAGTTTTGTAGATTACAAAATCTGAAATTTTTCCTCCTCTTTTTCCATCACCCTCTGAACAAGAGGATTTTATGACATTTAAAACCACTGTTGATTCTGCTGAATCAAAATTAAGCTGTTTCAGTATTAGCTGTTAATTTTCACCACACTGATGTAAATAACTAGACTGTACAGATGATCACCAAAGCAGAATTGTTGCTAAACTTCTCTAAATTTATAACTCCAATGGTCTAAACTTTAACATGCAAGTAGTCACTTCTAGGTACCTTCATTTTTAGATGATCACTTCTGGCATGCTTTTGCTTTCCAAAGGAATGCTCACCATCACATTTGGAAAACTCAGTCCATCAGATTGATTACTTAAAATCATTAATCACTTATGAAAATGTAAACCTCTCACATCTTTCCAAATGAAGAAGTGAAAACTATAGGAGTTACATAATTTGTTCTCAAAGTCTACGCAGAGAAATGGAGCATATGAAACTGAGATGAGAATTTAACTTTCAGCCAGAGAGGATATTATTTTTTTCTTTAAGCTTAAAATTCAGGACCGTTTTCTAAAGATCTTGGGTTTTTCTCATCTATTTCCCTTTAAGGAGGGCAAAAATGTATGCCAGCTGAAATTGCCGTTCAATATAATTTGCCAGAACTGTATTTTTCCTGTCAAAATAGACGAAAAAACTTTTGAACCCCGATAGTGTTGCTGGTGCGGCCAGTTTTCTTCTACGAGAGACCGTCTCTAGAGACAAGGTGTCCATCACTCTATCTACTCTGAAAATGGAAAAAAATGGCCTATGAAGTGGTAATTCTGCATCACGTTTACATTTCTATTGGGAGCAAAACTAGAAAGCCAGCTATATATTACATCAAGCCAGGAACAAATTTTGTAGGAGAGGGAAGAGACTCACTAAGGGACTTTAATCTACCTACCCACTTAGGTCTTTCTAAAGTACTACTGCACTTTATCTCCAGATTTGCAAACCCTCCCAGCTGGAGGTAGGGAACTGAGGAAGAATTCAATGAACAGAACGTGGTTTAATAGACTGAAAAGGAAGAAATCTAGCCCCCATTTTCACCTCTACATTTGGACAGCATTTTCAGTTTGTGAACCTTTTCAGTTTGTGAACCTCTAAACATTTTGAAAGAAGTTCCAAATGTGCTTTTAGAAGTATTTGAGTGTATTCCTAACACTGGTTTTTCCCAAGTGCAGTATCTTCACTTAATCTTAACTTCTTTGTCTTTGCCATTATCAAACTCCCAGAAAGCTAACTCTGAAAGAGAGTTAACTCTAAGAAAGAGCCAACTCTGCCTGCCCATCATCATCATAATCTCCCTTTTTATGTCTTGCATCATTTCACAGAGGAAGTCCCTAAACAGATTCACTTGATCAATCCAACATGTTTTCATTGCACAGAACAATCTGGTGATTGGCAGCTTGCTTTGAAGTACTGGTAAACCAGGTTCCACATAAAAATGTCAGAAGATGTGAAGTTGGTAAGTTGATGTATACTCTTTGACCCAGCACTCATCTTCCAGACAAGTTTTACAGTGAGTGTTTTAAATGAATTTGGTCCTAATGATACTTTATATAGTCAATTGACATACATCTCTTCAAAAAATGTCAAACAAACTAGTGTGAGACCATTTGCATCTACTGTTTACATCTTGGGACAGACAGATCTTTAACCATCTCTTTTCCAGCCAAGATGAATACAGTATTCTGCTATGCCTCCCCAATACTTAGGAAAGGAGATGTTTTCTTCTGATGGAATTTAAGACACGTAAAAGAATCAAAAGAGGCTTGGTACCAACTTTATGTAAGGCAGTCATCAGAAAAAAACCCTACACCAAAACCAACGTACATGACGGAAAATAAAACCAACAGTCTACAGAAGAGCATGTCTTGTGAGGCAAAGTGAATGTAAAGTTTTCACTTTAAGTCAAGACTGTGAAGATCATCCCTCATTACAGAGCATCATATGTAATATAATGTTGACATCTGGATGCTAACTGGCACAGTGACCCACCAGCTGCTTTATTTTCTTGAGATGGCCTGTGCTTTTTGTCTGGGAGCAGTGATGTCTGGCTACTCCACATGGGATGGGGAGCCAGGAGTCAAGCGCAGTAGCAAAGCGGCAAAGCGGGTGGGAGCATGGACCACACTCATGTGTCAGGGTGCAAGGCAGCAAGTCAGGGTCAGGATCAAGTCTGGAGACAGTGGTCAGGGTCAGACACAGTCCAAGGGTCACCCAGTAAGTCTGTAGCCACGAGGTGGGTCAGGTCAAGTCAGGAAGCCCAGACAGGAGGTCAAGGTCAGGACTGGGGAGGCAGAAGGCCAGGCATAGATGTAAATGCTGCACAGGCAGGAGACTGTAGTAATGGCTCAGCTTAAAATCAGCTCTGACCAGCCCTCACTTCAGCTTACCTCACAACTGGTCTTCTCAAGACAGGATCCTTGGCCTCAGCTAGCTGAACTCCTTAACTCAACCACCTAAACTCCCAGGAGGCTGGAGCCTGCTCAGGACCCTGACAATAGAGTACCGAGTTGAATGAATGGTTTAGCAACTAGGCCAAAATTAAAAATTGATCAATTATATTTCTGAGGCATTTCATAGCTTTTACCAGTCTGTTTCTCTCTCTCATGTTACTTTCATTTCATTATCAGACTGTACAAAATGTTTTGCTTCCAAAGTAATACATGAAGCTGTTCAGTTCAGAATATCTGCAATGGAAGCACAAGGCTCATAGCTGATCACACCTTATTTCACACAGAAACTGAAGAGGTGTTAACTATCATCCTAAGATGCAGCCCTTTACTGTCACAGAATGAACTGTAAAAGATCTGATTATAAATCCTCTCTTTGTCTGTTATATAGTGTTCACCCGCTATGGAAGTGGCCATATCACCGAGATAACAATTTTTCAGGAAGAGGGGTTTCCTTCACTTGAAATTCATGCATTCAAACAGATATTATTTGTGTTAGGACCCAGGTACCTTGTCTGCTATGAGAATGCCCTGACCACCTTAGAGTGATCCGGAATAAATCTCACAGTCTCACCTTTTGAAGCTGTTCGATTTGGAATAGGATATTAAGTATGCATTGATCTTAAAGATGATAATTTTATAGCCTAGTGGTTAAGGAGTCTGTACTGCTCCTGTACTACTGGGATGCATTTAATCAAATGAGTTGCCTCCAGTACAGGTCTATATATCTAAGTTACCTAGGATCTCCTTATATCCACTTGATAGAAATGGGCCCTGTTAAGGTGCAGTTCAATTCTTCCTAAAATCCATGTCTATATTTCTCCAATTAGTACAAGGACAGCCTAGGGTGATCAGCTCACTGGAGCTGTCCAACTCTGATGAGATGACTTTGTGGTTTAATGCCAGTAAGCAGCTCAGCCCCACAGAGCCACTCGTTCACTCCCTCCCCGTGGGATGTGGGAGAGAATCGGAAGGGCAAAGGTCAGAAAACTTGTGGGTTGAGATAAAGACAATTTAATAGGTAAAACAAAAGCTGCAAGCTAAGCAAGCTAACCAAGATAAGGAATATATTCACTGCTTCCCATCGGCAGGCAGGTGTTCAGCCATCTCCAGAAAAGCAGGGCTCCATCACATGTAATGGTTACTTGGGAAGACAAATGCCATCACTCATAACGTCCCTCCCCTTCCTTTTTCTTCCTCCATCTTTTATTGCTGAGCATGACATCATATGGTATGGGATATCCCTTTGGTCAGTTGGGGTCAGCTGTCCCAGCTGTGTCCCCTCCCAACTCCTTATTCGCATGTAACAGTAACTATTAAGCAAGCTACCTGTCTTTTTCTCAAGCCACGAGCTTTTCCATCCTGTTTTCTTCCTCTGTCCTGTTGGGGGGAGGAGTGAGCAGCTGGGTGGCAGCTGGTCAAGGCTAACCCAGCATGATTACCTACTAGTGTGGGGAAATGGGAAGTTTGGGAGCCCCTGGTGGCTCCTCGCTGGTGGGGTGGGTGAGAAGCAGAAAAGAGCCTGACCGTATGAAAGCACTGCTCAGCAATAATGAAAACATCCCTGTGTTATCAACCCTGTTTTGGTCACAAATGCAAAACATAACACCGTATGACCTACTCTGAAGAAAATTAATGCTATCCCAGCCAAAACCAGTACAGATGATTTCCATTCTAGGAGACAGATTCAAGTCCTGTTTCTTAACTTGATTCAATTCATCGTTTTGCACTGAGGACAGTAGCAGAACCAGGAAGGAAAAACGATGGAAAGCACTCATTTCCCTCTACTGGCATAAGAAGTTCTAGACCCTTTTATCAAATATTGTAATAACCACAGTGAACCAGACCCTGAGAAAACATAGGTATGGATTACAAACCATATGGTTAAATTTCAAAAATACAGAAGACCTTTATTCGGGCTGCCTGTTTATGGGTATACTCAGAAGTTGACCAGAGACCAAATGAGCAAACATTGTTTTGTGATTTACTATTTTCTTTTTTAATTCTGAAAGTGTGTTTACTTTCTGTCTACTAATTATTTGTATTGCAGTGCATTTAGCCACCAGGCTCCAATACTCAAGGCATTGGATGAACCCAAGGGAGAATTCCAGAATCAGCAGACAAGGAGTGAGAGAAAACACAGTTTCATAGAATCATAAAGGTTGGAAAAGACCTCTAAGATCATCGAGTCCAACCATCAACCCAACACCACCATGCCCACTAAACCATGTCCCTAAGCGCCTTATCTACACGTCTTTTAAATACTTCCAGGGATGGTGACTCCACCACTTCCCTGGGCAGTCTGTTCCAAGGCCTGACCACTTGCTTGAGCATACAAAGCAACTCAGTGTTATGTTAAGACAACACAGTATATTCTAAGCCCTACTCCTGTGATTTACACATTGCACTACATTCACTTTTTTTCCTTTTATCCATACCAGACTCACCAATAAAATCAGTATCCTGCAAAAACACACGACTCATTTCTTTATCTGCTGACACAGCCATTAAAACAAAACAAACACCACCACTCCCCCCCAAAAGAGAAACAGAATAATAAATGCTACTTTTTATCTTCCATGATGTTCTGATTTCTGATAATGGTAATTAGGATCATAAAATTAAGGTCCTTGATCTCTTGGGTATGTCAGTTTTTTGCCTGAATGTTCCTAGATGTATATGAACGTGTGTGTGCGCACGCGCGTGCATCTGTGTGCAAACCCCTGCAAAAGCAAGTTATTTGCCATCCATCTCATCTATACCAGTCTACACCATTTGCAAATATTTCTGATACTTTGCCATTGCAGGAGATTGTATATACAATAAAGCAAACGAGCTTCATCCTATCTGTTATTAACAGCCTATCTCTCAAGAATTACTGCCTGGCTATAAAATGGTTCACCCATGAAACAGGTAAATTTAACAGGATCAATTTTCTTCAGTGATATTCTGTTCAATGTTAAACTTCATCCATAGCAACAGAGATTCTAAATTCATGCTTAGGGCTGGAAAACGAAGACGCTTTATCATTAGTGTTCAGCATGCCTAGACAGTTCTGTTGAAGCCAATTATTAGACAGTGTTTCCATGTCAAAGTAAGCCAGGAAAAGTTAATGTACTTGGGAAAGGGAAAAAAATATCTGATTCAATTCTTTGCAGGAATTCCCAGTGACTAGGTAACATACAACTCTCATACCACTACTGTAATAATTATCTTAAAAAAGGGAAGGGAACATCCACTTATCAAAGTAAATGGAATCTTCTCCCATTGCCACCAGGGGCTCCCAAACTTCCCATTTCCCCACACTAGTAGGTAAGCGTGCGGGGTTAGCCGTGACCAGCTGCCACCCAGCTGCTCACTCCTCCCCCCAACAGGGCAGAGGAAGAAAACAGGATGGAAAAGCTCGTGGCTTGAGAAAAAGACAGGTAGCTTGCTTAATAGTTACTGTTACATGCGAAACAAGACTCGACTTGGTAATTTAATTTACTGCTACTTAAAATACATTTTGGTAGTGAGAAACAAACAAACAAAGTATTTTTTTGGGTGCCGCCGCCCTTTTTTCATCACAGGCTCAACTTAACTCCTTCATTCCTTCCAATAAATGAATAAATAAACAAATAAAACACTGATTTGAGTGGTGGGAAACAAAAAGACAAAACATCACCTTTTTTGCGCCCTCTCTGAGTCCC
>NW_009198390.1:2099-6043 GCF_000690835.1 Fulmarus glacialis | reverse complement strand
AAGGGGCCACGTGGCCCGCCGGAGGGGGGCGCCCCGCTGAGGCGGCGGGAGCCATTTTGGGACTGGGCCCGGGCTCAGTGTGGGTGGGGGCCGTCCCGCCCCGCCGGTGCTGCCTCAGTTCAGCATGCTCGCTTCCGGTGGGGCGATGAAACCTCAGTCCTGTTACAAAGCAGCAGCTAAAATCGCCTTCTTGAGGGAGAGACTGAGGAATGACACATAAGTGCGTCTCTTCTACAGAAAACACAGGTTTTAAATTAATTCACTTAATTGCTTCAATTTCTGAGTACTGAAAACTTCACTGATCTAATTCTATAGTTCGATCTCTCTATTGACACTTGTACAAAACCATTGCACGGGTGCACTCTCCATCAAGTGGGGGCTGGTGGGTGCCCAGGCATCACCTGGACCTTGTCCGCACTGCCCTGGGCCTGCAGCACCCTTTCAGTGGGGCTGTGCCTGTTCAGCCTGTACCCAGGCAGCTGCTGAGCTCCAGATGCCACGTGGCTGCATAGGCACCTTGAGCAATGCTGCATTCTTGAAACATGTAGATTCCACAGGTTTGGCTTTTGTTGTGTCCTCCAGCATTCCAGACCCATGGCTGATTAGTGCCCCACACAGAGGGGCAGAAGATGGTCACCAGCCATATGCCATCAGGCCTTGAGAAGTCAGCTGCGTTGCTTGCTGCCAGTGCTGGAGAGCCCCTCACCATCCTGCCATCAGGGGGCCCTGCCCTGCAGCTCACTTGCAGCAGCATTCTGTTCTCTGCAGATGTCGTCCGCTTCAGAGAGCCAGACTGGAGGCAACATCAGGTCAAGCTGCATGATGGCGGATCGATGGAGGGCTGCCAAAGCCAAGCCAGAGGCTGGCCCCACAGAGGGAGACTGCAAGGGCACATGCTGGGGTGGAGATGGAGATCCTGAACCTCACCTGGGGTGTGCCTGCAAAAGGCTTCCAATGATGACTACCACCAAGACTTGGTGACAGCTGCCTTCTGCCACAACCATGACAGCCTCCAGAGACTGCTTCCTGTCAGAGTCCAGTATTCTCTGACCAGGCTTTTTTAGATACTCCACACATAGAGGGTCCAATGTTTAATACAAAGTTTACTCACTTGAGGCTATTTGCATTTACAGGGGTTTTTAATTTAGTAGGGTGATAGAGCAATCACAGTATAAATACACATTACATTTCGCAGACTATTGCATTTCCAATATACTGTGGAATCACAATATAGTTGTGAATCTCAGTACTGGTCTCTAGAATATGCTTATTGTCACAATACTGGCTGTCACTAATTGCCAGGAAGGGATATGTGGGTTGCAGCCAGCTGAAGCCTGGGGCTCTCCCTTTAGAGGTCTTTTGTTCATTGTTTTTGACATTTTGTGCTTATTGTTGAGATGAGCCACATACACACTCCCTACGCTGGTCTGCTTGAGTTTATTGCCATGGAGTCTGCACTGTGAAGTCTGTGTCCCATCTCTTCCCACTTCATGCCTGTATTCCTCTATGCTGCTTGCTGTAACTTCTCAAGGCCTTCAGTATCACGCCAGGCCTGTATTTCTCCCACTGTCTCATTGTGCTAGTGCTGCAAATATCTCATTTGACATAGAACAAGTGCTTCCAACTATTCTCTTCACAAAATTATGGTCACACTGGACAAAGATAAGGTAAAATAAAACAAATAGCCATATCAACCTTATAAATTTAGCTGTCACAGTTGAAACAAGTGAAAAAATGTTGCAGGCAGGCCAAGAAAAGTTCACACAGAGCAAGCTTCACAGCCCCCAGCTTGGGGCCTTGTAAACTCAGTACAGGGTTGAGCCATTACTTGTTAAGTGCGTCACATAACTCATGTAATACACAAAACTATTATACTTGCTAAATCACTATGATAAGGTGTAAAGCCAAGTTGAGAACTCATGCAGCTAGAGAGACCTGCCCAAAAGGCACCATGGTGGGGAGCATATTTCTTCCCTCCTCACCCTCTGGGTCTGGCAGAGTGAGTCATATGTGCATGGAACTTGAAGGTACAACCACTGTGGAGTGAGGTTCTTCTGGCAGGACACGTAGCTCAGCTCCTTGGGCTTGCCTCAGAGTTTGTGGTGTTTGCACCACTCCAGCTCTTGGTCGTAGGTGGAGTCACAGCAGGCAAAGTACCGCGCTGAGAGAATGACAGGGCTCTACAGAAAAGTGTAAAACAATAAGCTAAATACCTGTTATAGTTACGTGCATTAAAAAAAAAAAAAAATTGATTGGAGTCATAGGGTCATAGCATTAAACCAATCTAATGCATACACAAGCTGTGTTATTTTAACAATAAGTATACCCCTAAAACTAGTTTGGGGTATACTGTTCTCCTTAAAGTCTGCATTTCTTTAAGTCAGGGACAGACAGTTATACAACTGTTCTTTAGGCTTAGCTGATTCAGCCAGTCTGTCTGAAACAAAGGCATCCTCTGGTTCCCTCTGGCATTGGAATGGGTTTGGCTTCTTTTGCAACAGTTGTGGTCAATCACTCTATTATTGTCTCCTAAGCCTCAAGGACATGGAGCCTCTCCTTAACTCCTCAGAGCATGCCTCCCCTGCGTGTGTGTGATGGGGGGCAAAGTGGTCCTTGAACTGGTCACAGCCCCTTGACTGCAGCAGGAACTGAGAGCCTCTTCGGAGCCCACCACCAACTCTCCTGAAGCTTGCTGTCCTGATGAACATGAGGAGATACAACCTGGAGAGGCAGGCCACTGCTGGGGACATAGAGCTGCTTCTTTATGAGTTGCACAAAGCAGCTCCTCCAGGAGCTTATCAACTTTGCCCAGTTGTCGTGCAACATGGATGCCTACAACTGCATGCAGCTGCCATGCTCTTGGCAACCATGAAGGAAGTCCCTTGGCCTCACTGAGCCTGGCAGCTGCTGCAGTGGTGGCCACACCTCCAGCACCAGTCCCAAGTCCATCCTGGAGCGGTAGCCCTCAGGTCCCTAGGCACAAGGAGCTTCCCAGCACTTCATACACCATCACCCATGAGGTTCCTGCAGCATCATGGTCTCCCCAGCAGCTGTGGGGAGGCTCTGATGGTGGAGTGTGTCCAGCGTGTCCATGTGTTCAGCTGGAGCCCTGGCAAAGCCAGTAAGGGTCTCCTCCCCACATTCCTCCTGACAAAGGAGACCAGCCAGAGCGGCTCTAGCTGCTCCCCCACTGCCCCTGGAAGGAGATGGAGCCATGGGGGAGGCCAAGGGAGGACATGGCTGGTTGCTGTGCTGCGGGCTGCAGCCAAACCTGCTCTGCTCTTGGCAGGAGCAGGCAGTGCTTGCCTGGAGTCCCCAGCTGCCCAGGAGGAGGAGGGCAAGCAGCTCCAAGGCTTGTTCCCACCATGGCAAAAGGTAGCTGTGACTCCAGCTCCCAGGGAGTATGGGATCAAAGCCATAGTGCCAGCGAGATGGTCAGAAACCAGAGACAGGAGCAGGCAGAGGAGCCAAAGAAAAGGGCAGAGGAGGAGGTCAGGACACTGGCAAGTCACAAAAAAGCCAAAGAGGCTTTGAAAGTTGTGAGAGAGGCCAGCAAATCCCAATGCTGCAGAAGGACTACAGAGCACTTGAAGGAACAAAGACAGAAACTACTAATCTGGAAGAAACAGTGCCCAAAACAATGCTAGAAGGTGGGAGCGAGGGAACACACTCACGGGTATCAGACACTCAGGGCACGGGTTCAGGGACAAAAGACATAGAGAGGCCGATGTGTTAGTGAAGGAGCACCCATTGCCTTGTTTCCCCAGACAGTGTGTCTCGCACCCAAAAACTTCTTTCTCATGTGCTCCTCAAAATGTCTCTGGATAGGAATTGGCCTGAACTAGGTGTCTGCAGGGTGCAGCTCAACTCTACCCTTATCTGTCCAGTCAGGACTTCCTCTCTCTCTCTCTCTCTCTCTTTAATGCAACTTGGTCCTGAAGTCC
>NW_009198390.1:0-2068 GCF_000690835.1 Fulmarus glacialis | reverse complement strand
AGGGAAAGATGGGAAGGGATTTTTCTTAAATGTGAAATAATTGTTTTCTGTTTCTTCTGGGCATATGTACACAGTTATGTTAGTGAAGGGCATGGAACAGAAGCTTAACACTTTCACCACCTGTTCTCAATGCTTTGCTGTAAGGTGACCACGAGATGGAGAGTAACCTGGACAGACTGCTGAGGATGCTTGCAGCATGCAAACCTGAACAGCTGAGAGGCAGTTTAGGAAGCTGCTCCTCGACATTTCTCAGGCATTGGTGAGTGAGCTGCAGAGCTGGGAAGGCTTGCCTTCAACCTGGTCTGAACCCATGGTCTGGCAGCTGGGATAACGAGGAATGGGCAGGGGCAACTTTGTGAGCTGTCTCGCTCTGCTGATCTCTGGGAACACATCTGTTTGTGCAAGTCCCCGAGTCATGCAGCATGGCCTTGCTGCAGACCAAGCCTAACACAAGGAGCAAACACAGGCAGTTACTTGCCCACAGTCATTTGGTTACACTCAGTATGTTTCTTAGCCCTGTGCAGGCAGCTGAAGAGCAGTGGAAACCTGGAGGAGATCTCACCATATTGGGTAATATCGAGCACTTATTACACAAGTGGCTCTGTATTTGCCCACAACTTTAAAAGGCTTTCACATTCTCAATAAACACACAAAAAATCAATAAATGCACGAAGGTTAAGGTAGCGTTTGGTTCGCGAACACTGCTGCTGGCCCTCTGCCAGTCTGAGCAGGGCGCAGTCTTTTGCAGGCTTGCATATCTGGGACTGAGACAAAAAGCCGGAACAAATAAGTTTCACAACACTGACCTTATGTACCTTGGTAATTAGATACACCACCAGTATCAGGTCTGATAGGAAGTTTCTGCTGTGGGAAAGGCACTCAACACAGCAGTGGGAGCGGCTTCTTCTCCCAGCCCCCTAAGCCCACCATGGCTGTGGTTCATTGGAGTGCACAGGACTAAAACCCACACCTATAGCAGGGCAGGTACCCTAAATGGCTGTCAGTGACAGTGCAGTGCTAGTTGCCTCATTTCCATTAATACTGCAGTGTTCATGAGATCCCCTGATTATCTCAGCATGGGGCGATAGGCAGGCAGACGCAGAAGAGGACTCTGAATGCTTTTTACTATTGAAGCTTTAATAACAAATTGAGACTTACCGCATTTGTGCAACACATTTGTGCACCCCACAATAAGTGGGTCCAAGAGATACGGACTTCCTGGATCTTTTTCTTCTAGCAGGTGACCACCACCTCCTCTCACTCTTTGAAGCTCTGTTCACCAGCTGCTAAGTCTCTAAAAAGATGAGGGAAGGATCCAGATGCCCAGTGTGGCTGCTGCCCATGGCCGCCTGGAGGTGTGCAAGTGCATGTGTCCAGCGTGTGCTCCTCCTTCTGGGTGCAGTAACACTGTGGCCCGTAGTTGAGCTGGGAGTGCTGTGAAGGTAGCTGTGGTAGAGGTTGTTCCAGGATCAGTCAGTGAAACACACTGGACTGGCAAGGGCAGGAGTTACTGGGGTAAAGAACCATGCATGTGTAAACACATGTATACACCATGCTGTCTGTATAGGTGTAGGTATGTGGGTGTACCTGTGTGAAAAAGTATGTGTACGCACACAGAGACACAGTCAGATTAGTAACGTGCTGTGTGTGCAGAAAGTAAAACTGTTCAAAAAACGGTGAAGAATAGGCCTTAATGCTGTGCCCCCTTGCCCGGCACCCGAGTTGGGCCGTCTTGAACTTGGGTGCAGGAAGGTAGAGACAGTGTTAGTGTCCGTGCGTAGACTGAAACGTATGGCCCAGCGTCTGCAATGTGTTGAGGGTTGGGATTTCTCTTCCTTTTGGACTTGGTGCATTGCTCAGGGTGATTTCCCCTGAAAAAGGGAAACGGTGAGGGGAGAGGGGCTGCTTCTGCAGAGAGTAGCACAGACTAACTTTCTGTGGAGTCCTGCATAGCGGTACTGCGGTTGCAGGCAGCTGCCTGGTGCTGCCGCCATTTGGAGAGAGCACGGCACAGGTATGCGAGTGGCAGGTGCCCGCCCTCGTGTGGCTTGGGGGGAAGGGGTGCCCC